>NC_069502.1:545994289-546136001 GCF_027579735.1 Bombina bombina | reverse complement strand
GCTAGTAGCTCCAGCATGGCCTCACAGGTTTTGGTATGCGGATCTTGTCCGGATGGCCTCTTGCCAACCGTGGACTCTTCCGTTAAGACCAGACCTTCTGTCGCAAGGTCCTTTTTTCCATCAGGATCTCAAATCCTTAAATTTAAAGGTATGGAGATTGAACGCTTGATTCTTAGTCAAAGAGGTTTCTCTGACTCTGTGATTACTACTATGTTACAGGCTCATAAATCTGTATCTAGGGAGATATATTATAGAGTCTGGAAGACTTATATTTCTTGGTGTCTTTCTCATCATTTTTCCTGGCATTCTTTTAGAATTCCGAGAATTTTACAGTTTCTTCAGGATGGTTTGGATAAAGATTTGTCTGCAAGTTCCTTGAAAGGACAAATCTCTGCTCTTTCTGTTCTTTTTCACAGAAAGATTGCTAATCTTCCTGATATTCATTGTTTTGTACAAGCTTTGGTTCGTATTAAACCTGTCATTAAGTCAATTTCTCCTCCTTGGAGTTTGAATTTGGTTCTGAGGGCTCTTCAAGCTCCTCCGTTTGAACCTATGCATTCATTGGACATTAAATTACTTTCTTGGAAAGTTTTGTTCCTTTTGGCCATCTCTTCTGCCAGAAGAGTTTCTGAATTATCTGCTCTTTCTTGTGAATCTCCTTTTCTGATTTTTCACCAGGATAAGGCGGTGTTGCGAACTTCTTTTAAATTTTTACCTAAGGTTGTGAATTCCAACAACATTAGTAGAGAAATTGTGGTTCCTTCATTATGACCTAATCCTAAGAATTCTAAGGAGAAATCATTGCATTCTTTGGATGTAGTTAGAGCTTTGAAATATTATGTTGAAGCTACTAAGAATTTCCGAAAGTCTATTTGTTATCTTTTCCGGTTCTAGGAAAGGTCAGAAGGCCTCTGCCATTTCTTTGGCATCTTGGTTGAAATCTTTAATTCATCATGCTTATGTCGAGTCGGGTAAAACTCCGCCTCAAAGGATTACAGCTCATTCTACTAGGTCAGTTTCTACTTCCTGGGCGTTTAGGAATGAAGCTTCGGTTGATCAGATTTGCAAAGCAGCAACTTGGTCTTCTTTGCATACTTTTACTAAATTCTACCATTTTGATGTGTTTTCTTCTTCTGAAGCTGTCTTTGGTAGAAAAGTACTTCAGGCAGCTGTTTCAGTTTGAATCTTCTTCTTATATTTTCAGTTTTTTTCTTTATAAGATTTAAACTTTATTTTTGGGTGTGGATTTTTTTCAGCGGAATTGGCTGTCTTTATTTTATCCCTCCCTCTCTAGTGACTCTTGCGTGGAAGATCCACATCTTGGGTAGTCATTATCCCATACGTCACTAGCTCATGGACTCTTGCTAATTACATGAAAGAAAACATAATTTATGTAAGAACTTACCTGATAAATTCATTTCTTTCATATTAGCAAGAGTCCATGAGGCCCACCCTTTTTTTGTGGTGGTTATGATTTTTTTGTATAAAGCACAATTATTCCAATTCCTTATATTTATGCTTCGCACTTTTTTCTTATCACCCCACTTCTTGGCTATTCGTTAAACTGATTTGTGGGTGTGGTGAGGGGTGTATTTGTAGGCATTTTGAGGTTTGGGAAACTTTGCCCCTCCTGGTAGGAATGTATATCCCATACGTCACTAGCTCATGGACTCTTGCTAATATGAAAGAAATGAATTTATCAGGTAAGTTCTTACATAAATTATGTTTTTTTAAGACTGATGTCACTGAAAGTCATGCTTTAGTAAGGAGCAAAATAAAGTTCAGTGTGCCCTCCAGAGAGATGTGTAAAATTATATATTCTTTTTTTTTTTTTTTTTTTTTGTTCTGAAGCTGCAACATGACATTTAAGTGACATTTTTCTGCCTTGCAGAAATCAAAAGAAAATGCCAAAGTAATTTGCAGACGATGCAAGGCAATACTGGGAGAGTCTGTGTCATCAGGTAAGTATTACAGAAACAATTCTAAAAGGAAAATTAAGATCTCAGAGGCAGGTATGGAAGGGATCCTTTTGTGAATGTGCAGCATTTACAGTATCTTGCATCACAGATAGAAGAAAACTATGTATCTTCTGTTGAAAGTTGCTAAATAGACCATAGCTGCAAGTAAAGAACTGTTCACACTACAAGAAGGTTGGGAAGAAATACATTTTATAAATAGCTGTGTGTAAGCAGACCCCAAAGACTTAGTAGTAGAAAGATAAATCCCTTCAGTAGCTCATCAAATTTAGTCTTACTGTTAATGGCAACATTAACCCATTTTCTAGGTGCAGTGTAGTGTTTAGATTCCAAACCGATTAAAGGGACATGAAACCCAAACATTTTCTTTCATAATTTAGAAAGAGCATGCCATTTTAAATTACTTTCCAATGTACTTTTATTATCCACATTGCTTCATTCTCTTTATATCCTTTGTTTAAAAGCATATCTAAATAGGCTCAGCTGATGTTTGGTGGCTGCATATAGATGCCACATGTGATTTGCTCATCCATTTGCTTGTTATTTCTTCAACAAAGGATATCTGAAGAATGAAGTCAATTCAATAGTAGAAGTTCTTTAACCCCTTAATGACCACAGGACTTTTCCATTTTCTGTCCGTTTGGGACCAAGGCTACTTTTACATTTTTGCAGTGTTTGTGTTTAGCTGTAATTTTCCTCTTACTCATTTACTGTACCCACACATATTATATACCGTTTTCCCCGCCATTAAATGGACTTTCTAAAGATACCATTATTTTCATCATATCTTATAATTTACTATAAAAAAAATGATAAAATATGAGGAAAAATTGAAAAAAAACCCCTATTTTTCTAACTTTGACTTCCAAAATCTGTTACATATCTACAACCACCAAAAAACACCTATGCTAAATAGTTTCTAAATATTGTCCTGATTTTAGAAATACCCAATGTTTACATGTTCTTTGCTTTTTTTGCAAGTTATAGGGCAATAAATACAAGTAGCACTTTGCTATTTCCAAACCATTTTTTTTTTCAAAATTAGCGCTAGTTACATTAGAACACTGATATCTTTCAGGAATCTCTGAATATCCATTGACATGTATATATTTTTTTTTAGTAGACAACCCAAAGTATTGATCTAAGCCCATTTTGGTATATTTCATGCCACCATTTCACCGCCAAATGCGATCAAATAAAAAAAATGTTCACTTTTTCACAAATTTTTTCACAAACTTTAGGTTTCTCACTGAAATTATTTACAAACAGCTTGTGCAATTATGTCACAAATGGTTGTAAATTCTTCTCTGGGATCCCCTTTGTTCAGAAATAGCATACTTATATGGCTTTGTTGTTGCTTTTTGGTAATTAGAATGCCACTAAATGCCACTGCGCAACACACGTGTATTATGCCCAGCAGTGAAGGGGTTAATTAGGGAGCATGTAGGGAGTTTTTTGGGGTAATTTTAGCTTTAGTGTAGTGTAGTAGACAACCCCAAGTATTGATCTAGGCCCATTTTGGTATATTTCATGCCACCATTTCACCGCCAAATGCGATCAAATTAAAAAAAAACGTTACATTTTTCACAATTTTAAAGGTTTCTCAATGAAATAATTTACAAACAGATTGTGCAGTTATGGCACAAATGGTTGTAAATGCTTCTCTGGGATCCCCTTTGTTCAGAAATAGCAGACATATATGGCTTTGGCGTTGCTTTTTGGTATTTTGAAGGCCGCTAAATGCCGCTGCGCATCACACGTGTATTATGGCTAGCAGTGAAGGGGTTAATTAGGTAGCTTGTAGGGAGCTTGCAGGGTTAATATTAGATTTAGTGTAGAGCTCAGCCTCCCACTGTAAACATCAGACCCCCTGATCCCTCCCAAACAGCTCTCTTCCCTCCCCCACCCCACAATTGTCCCCGCCATCTTAAGTACTGGCAGAAAGTCTGCCAGTACTAAAATAAAAGCTATATTTGTTTTTTTGGTGTTTTTTTTTTTTTAAAAGCATATTTACATATGCTGCTGTGTACTATCCCCCCTTAGCCCCCAACCTCACTGATCCCCCCCAAACAGCTCTATAACCCTCCCACTCTAACTTAATGGGCGCCATCTTGGGTACTGGCAGCTGTCTGCCAGTACCCAGTTTAGACGAAAAAATGTTTTTGTTTTGCATTTTTTTCACTTTTCTGTAGTGTATCTTCCCCCCACACAAAAACCAACCCCCATCCCCTCCACGATCTCTTTTTGTGGGTTTTTTTTTTGTGTGATTATGGCCCTTTTAACTTTTAACTTTTTATTGATTTTCTGTAGTGTAGCGGTTCCCACCCGCTCCCGCCCCGTGCACGCGCCCGCCCGCCACCCTCCGTGCACGCGCGATTCCGTGCGCGCCCCCGACGGTCCCGCCCCCGATACCGCCCCCCCCCCCCCGACGTCACACGGCACACCGATGGCCGCCCACCCGCCTCCCAAGTCGGCACCCACCCACCAACGATACCGGCCATCGATGTCCGGTGCAGAGAGGGCCACAGAGTGGCTCTCTCTGCATCCGATGGCCATGTATGGTTATTGCAGGATGCCTCCTTATCGAGGCATCACTGCAATAACCGGAAAGCAGCTGGAAGCGAGCAGGATCGCTTCCAGCTGCTTTCCACACCGAGGACGTGCAGGGTACGTCCTCAGGCGTTAACTGCCTTTTTTTTGAGGACGTACCCTGCACGTCCTCGGTCATTAAGGGGTTAAGCTGCTGTAAATAGACTATATTCTGTTTTTGGCTTATAGTAAGTGTAAACAAAATTAATACAATCAATATAAATACCTTGATTTTATTGGCAGATAACCAGCATGCTGTCCATTCAACTCTCTGAAAGGCCTTAGGAATACACAGTGTATAGTAAGATTTTCACATCTATGATCTTTCAGGCAAAATTTAGTGAGTTTTTTTTCCTGACGATGCACTTCCCCAGTTTTATAGCCATTACCTCTGTAGATTGAATACAACAACCTTGCTAGTTAACTTGTCCAAGTCTGTAGTGTTCTTATATTTTTTTTATTTTATTTTTTTTATTAAACAACAAGAATAACAATAATATTATCATTATAAATACATCATTATTTTTTACAAACAATAATAAAGGGTCTTAGGAAGGGGTGTTGTACCCCGAAACGTCACTTCTATAAAGTTTTTTTCATATAAGTCCAGTGAGTGCTGATATTTTTGTTGCATTTGAATTAAATCCACATTTCCTGACACCCTGGCAGTTGCCTGTATTAGGTGAGAGTGCTAGAAATTTTAAAGGGACAGTAAACCTAAAAATTTTTGATTAATGTACAGGGCTAATTCCTAATCATATTATTGTAATATACTTCTATTCTTTTTTATTTCTAGTTTATTTTCTGTATTTTCAGTTTTACTGTGAATTTTTAATGGTTTCCATGTCCTCAGTGATAATAATTAGAATTTACCTATCACATCACGAAAGGCTACCCAGGTGCCTTTCTAATGAACGCGCTTGGCTCCCGTGCATGTGCTGTACCTAACTGTTGACATTACTGCTAATATTACATGCGCACTAGGGCAGTCTAATACTTGTTCATGTGACCAGCACAGTCTTGTACAGCCCATCCTTCCCTAAGTCATGTCTCAGTGGACCTGCTTTCACACACATGCTTACAAATTCACTTTTCTCCAACATTGGTGTGTCCGGTCCACAGCGTCATCCATAACTTGTGGGAATATTCTATTCCCCAACAGGAAATGGCAAAGAGCACAGCAAAAGCTGTCCATATAGCCCCTCCCAGGCTCCACCCCCCCAGTCATTCTCTTTGCCGCTCTGAACAAGTAGCATCTCCACGGAGATGGTGAAGAGTATGTGGTGTTTAGTTGTAGTTTTTTATTCTTCTATCAAGAGTTTGTTATTTTAAAATAGTGCTGGTATGTACTATTTACTCTGAAACAGAAAGAGATGAAGAGTTCTGTTTAAAAGAGGAGTATGATTTTAGCAGCAGTAACTAAAATCAATTGCTGTTCCCACGCAGGACTGTTGAGCTGAGAGAACTTCAGTTGGGGGGAACAGTTTGCAGACTTTTCTGCTCAAGGTATGACTAGCCATTTTTCTAACAAGACTGTGTAATGCTGGAAGGCTTTCATTTTCCCTCATGGGGATCGGTAAGCCATTTTCTTAGACTATAGAAAGAATAAAGGGCTTATTATGGGCTATTAACTGGTGGACACTCTTAAGGGCTAAATCGATTGTTTATTTAAGTTGTAGTTTGAAGTAATTTTCACACTTTTATTGTTTGGGGAACGTTTTTATCGCCAGGCACTAGTTAAGACACCTTCCCAGTCAGGAAGGGCCTTTCACTATAGTAGGCAGAGCCTCATTTTCGCGCCATTATTGCGCAGTTACTTTTGAGTACAGTGCATGCAGCTGCATGTGTGAGGGTCTGGTATCCACTGAAAACGTTCCTAGAAGGCTTGAATTGGTATCGTATACCCCCCTGGGATAGGTGAAGTCGCAACAAAGGCTGTGGCTGGGACTGTAGTGGGGTTAAAATTGCAAACGGCTCAGGTTTCCACATTTTAAGGGTTAACAGCTTGGGGTGCAATACTTTGAATGCATTAAGACACAGTGGTGAAAATTTGGTAAAGATTGGATAATTCCTTCATAGTTTTTCACATATTCAGTAATAAAGTGTGCCCTGTTTAATATTTAAAGAGACAGTAACGGTTTTGTTTTAAAACGGTTTTTGTGCTTTATTAACCAGTTTAAGCCTGTTTAACATGTCTGTACCTTCAGATAGATCATGTTCTGTATGTATGGAAGCCTATGTGGTTCCCCCTTCAAATATATGTGATAATTGTGCCATAGCGTCCAAACACAGTAAGGACAGTCACAAATAGTAAGGTTGCCCAGGATGATTCCTCAGATGAAGGAAGTAGAGATAGTTCTACATCCTCTCCTTCTGTGTCTATACCAGTTATGCCCGCGCAGGCGACCCCTAGTACTTCTAGCGTGCCAATGCTTGTTACTATGCAACAATTGACGGCAGTAATGGATAACTCCATAGCTAATATTTTATCCAAAATGCCAGCATTTCAGAGAAAGCGCGATTGCTCTGTTTTAAACACTGTAGAGCAGGAGAGCGTTGATGATAATTTTTCTGTCATACCCTCACACCAGTCTGAAGTGGCAGTGAGGGAGGGTTTGTCAGATGGAGAAATTTCTCCAACATAGGTGTGTCCGGTCCACGGCGTCATCCTTACTTGTGGGATATTCTCTTCCCCAACAGGAAATGGCAAAGAGCCCAGCAAAGCTGGTCACATGATCCCTCCTAGGCTCCGCCTACCCCAGTCATTCTCTTTGCCGTTGTACAGGCAACATCTCCACGGAGATGGCTTAGAATTTTTTAGTGTTTAACTGTAGTTTTTATTATTCAATCAAGAGTTTGTTATTTTAAAATAGTGCTGGTATGTACTATTTACTCTGAAACAGAAAAGAGATGAAGATTTCTGTTTGTATGAGGAAAATGATTTTAGCAACCGTTACTAAAATCCATGGCTGTTCCACACAGGACTGTTGAGAGGAATTAACTTCAGTTGGGGGAACAGTGAGCAGTCTTTTGCTGCTTGAGGTATGACACATTCTAACAAGACGATGTAATGCTGGAAGCTGTCATTTTCCCTATGGGATCCGGTAAGCCATTTTTATTCAGACAGTAAATAAGGGCTTCACAAGGGCTTATTAAGACTGTAGACATTTTCTGGGCTAAATCGATTCATATATTACACATATTTAGCCTTGAGGAATCATTTAATCTGGGTATTTTTCTTAAATAATATCGGCAGGCACTGTTTTAGACACCTTATTCTCTAGGGGCTTTCCCTAATCATAGACAGAGCCTCATTTTCGCGCCGGTATTGCGCACTTGTTTTTGAGAAGCATGACATGCAGTCGCATGTGTGATGAGCTCTGATACATAGAAAAGACTTTCTGAAGGCGTCATTTGGTATCGTATTCCCCTTTGGGCTTGGTTGGGTCTCAGCAAAGCAGATACCAGGGACTGTAAAGGGGTTAAAGTTAAAAACGGCTCCGGTTCCGTTATTTTAAGGGTTAAAGCTTCCAAATTTGGTGTGCAATACTTTTAAGGCTTTAAGACACTGTGGTGAAATTTTGGTGAATTTTGAACAATTCCTTCATACTTTTTCGCAATTGCAGTAATAAAGTGTGTTCAGTTTAAAATTTAAAGTGACAGTAACGGTTTTATTTTAAAACGTTTTTTGTACTTTGTTATCAAGTTTATGCCTGTTTAACATGTCTGAACTACCAGATAGACTGTGTTCTGAATGTGGGGAAGCCAAGGTTCCTTCTCATTTAAATAAATGTGATTTATGTGACACTGAAAATGATGCCCAAGATGATTCCTCAAGTGAGGGGAGTAAGCATGGTACTGCATCATTCCCTCCTTCGTCTACACGAGTCTTGCCCACTCAGGAGGCCCCTAGTACATCTAGCGCGCCAATACTCCTTACTATGCAACAATTAACGGCTGTAATGGATAATTCTATCAAAAACATTTTAGCCAAAATGCCCACTTATCAGCGTAAGCGCGACTGCTCTGTTTTAGATACTGAAGAGCATGAGGACGCTGATGATAATGGTTCTGAAATACCCCTACACCAGTCTGAGGGGGCCAGGGAGGTTTTGTCTGAGGGAGAAATTTCAGATTCAGGAAAAATTTCTCAACAAGCTGAACCCGATGTGATTACATTTAAATTTAAGTTGGAACATCTCCGCGCTCTGCTTAAGGAGGTATTATCCACTCTGGATGATTGTGAGAATTTGATCATCCCAGAGAAACTATGTAAAATGGACAAGTTCCTAGAGGTCCCGGGGCTCCCAGAAGCTTTTCCTATACCCAAGCGGGTGGCGGACATTGTAAATAAAGAATGGGAAAGGCCCGGTATACCTTTCGTCCCTCCCCCCATATTTAAAAAATTGTTTCCTATGGTCGACCCTAGAAAGGACTTATGGCAGACTGTCCCCAAGGTCGAGGGAGCGGTTTCTACTTTAAACAAACGCACCACTATACCCATAGAAGATAGTTGTGCTTTCAAAGATCCTATGGATAAAAAATTAGAAGGTTTGCTTAAAAAGATGTTTGTTCAGCAAGGTTACCTTCTACAACCAATTTCATGCATTGTCCCTGTCACTACAGCCGCGTGTTTCTGGTTCGATGAGCTAGTAAAGGCGATCGATAGTGATTCTCCTCCTTATGAGGAGATTATGGACAGAATCCGTGCTCTCAAATTGGCTAATTCTTTCACCCTAGACGCCACTTTGCAATTGGCTAGGTTAGCGGCGAAGAATTCTGGGTTTGCTATTGTGGCGCGTAGAGCGCTTTGGTTGAAATCTTGGTCAGCGGATGCGTCTTCCAAGAACAAACTCCTTAACATTCCTTTCAAGGGGAAAACGCTGTTTGGCCCTGACTTGAAAGAGATTATCTCTGATATCACTGGGGGTAAGGGCCACGCCCTTCCTCAGGATAGGTCTTTCAAGGCCAAAAATAAACCTAATTTTCGTCCTTTTCGTAGAAACGGACCAGCCCCAAGTGCTACGTCCTCTAAGCAAGAGGGTAATACTTCTCAAGCCAAGCCAGACTGGAGACCAATGCAAGGCTGGAACAAGGGAAAGCAGGCCAAGAAACCTGCCACTGCTACCAAGACAGCATGAAATGTTGGCCCCCGATCCGGGACCGGATCTGGTGGGGGGCAGACTCTCTCTCTTCGCTCAGGCTTGGGCAAGAGATGTTCTGGATCCTTGGGCACTAGAAATAGTCTCCCAAGGTTATCTTCTGGAATTCAAGGGGCTTCCCCCAAGGGGGAGGTTCCACAGGTCTCAATTGTCTTCAGACCACATAAAGAGACAGGCATTCTTACATTGTGTAGAAGACCTGTTAAAAATGGGAGTGATTCATCCTGTTCCATTAGGAGAACAAGGGATGGGGTTCTACTCCAATCTGTTCATAGTTCCCAAAAAAGAGGGAACGTTCAGACCAATCTTAGATCTCAAGATCTTAAACAAGTTTCTCAAGGTTCCATCGTTCAAAATGGAAACCATTCGAACAATTCTTCCTTCCATCCAGGAAGGTCAATTCATGACCACGGTGGATTTAAAGGATACGTATCTACATATTCCTATCCACAAGGAACATCATCGGTTCCTAAGGTTCGCATTCCTGGACAAGCATTACCAGTTCGTGGCGCTTCCTTTCGGATTAGCCACTGCTCCAAGGATTTTCACAAAGGTACTAGGGTCCCTTCTAGCGGTGCTAAGACCAAGGGGCATTGCAGTAGTACCTTACTTGGACGACATTCTGATTCAAGCGTCGTCCCTTCCTCAAGCAAAGGCTCACACGGACATAGTCCTGGCCTTTCTCAGATCTCACGGATGGAAAGTGAACGTGGAAAAGAGTTCTCTATCTCCGTCGACAAGGGTTCCCTTCTTGGGAACAATAATAGACTCCTTAGAAATGAGGATTTTTCTGACAGAGGCCAGAAAAACAAAACTTCTAAACTCTTGTCAAACTCTTCATTCCGTTCCTCTTCCTTCCATAGCGCAGTGCATGGAAGTAATAGGTTTGATGGTAGCGGCAATGGACATAGTTCCTTTTGCGCGCATTCATCTAAGACCATTACAACTGTGCATGCTCAGTCAGTGGAATGGGGACTATACAGACTTGTCTCCGAAGATACAAGTAAATCAGAGGACCAGAGACTCACTCCGTTGGTGGCTGTCCCTGGACACCCTGTCACAAGGGATGACCTTCCGCAGACCAGAGTGGGTCATTGTCACGACCGACGCCAGTCTGATGGGCTGGGGCGCGGTCTGGGGATCCCTGAAAGCTCAGGGTCTTTGGTCTCGGGAAGAATCTCTTCTACCGATAAATATTCTGGAACTGAGAGCGATATTCAATGCTCTCAAGGCTTGGCCTCAGCTAGCAAAGGCCAAGTTCATACGGTTTCAATCAGACAACATGACGACTGTTGCGTACATCAACCATCAGGGGGGAACAAGGAGTTCCCTGGCGATGGAAGAAGTGACCAAAATCATTCAATGGGCGGAGACTCACTCCTGCCACCTGTCTGCAATCCACATCCCAGGAGTGGAAAATTGGGAAGCGGATTTTCTGAGTCGTCAGACATTACATCCGGGGGAGTGGGAACTCCATCCGGAAATCTTTGCCCAAATTACTCAACTGTGGGGCATTCCAGACATGGATCTGATGGCCTCTCGTCAGAACTTCAAGGTTCCTTGCTACGGGTCCAGATCCAGGGATCCCAAGGCGACTCTAGTAGATGCACTAGTAGCACCTTGGACCTTCAAACTAGCTTATGTATTCCCGCCGTTTCCTCTCATCCCCAGGCTGGTAGCCAGGATCAATCAGGAGAGTGCGTCGGTGATCTTGATAGCTCCTGCGTGGCCACGCAGGACTTGGTATGCAGATCTGGTGAATATGTCATCGGCTCCACCATGGAAGCTACCTTTGAGACGAGACCTTCTTGTTCAAGGTCCGTTCGAACATCCGAATCTGGTCTCACTCCAGCTGACTGCTTGGAGATTGAACGCTTGATCTTATCAAAACGAGGGTTCTCAGATTCTGTTATTGATACTCTTGTTCAGGCCAGAAAGCCTGTAACTAGAAAAATTTACCACAAAATATGGAAAAAATATATCTGTTGGTGTGAATCTAGAGGATTCCCTTGGGACAAGGTAAAGATTCCTAAGATTCTATCCTTTCTTCAAGAAGGATTGGAGAAAGGATTATCTGCAAGTTCCTTGAAGGGACAGATTTCTGCCTTGTCTGTGTTACTTCACAAAAAACTGGCAGCTGTGCCAGATGTTCAAGCCTTTGTTCAGGCTCTGGTTAGAATCAAGCCTGTTTACAAACCTTTGACTCCTCCTTGGAGTCTCAACTTAGTTCTTTCAGTTCTTCAGGGGGTTCCGTTTGAACCCTTACATTCCGTTGATATTAAGTTATTATCTTGGAAAGTTTTGTTTTTGGTTGCAATTTCTTCTGCTAGAAGAGTTTCAGAATTATCTGCTCTGCAGTGTTCTCCTCCTTATCTGGTGTTCCATGCAGATAAGGTGGTTTTACGTACTAAACCTGGTTTTCTTCCAAAAGTTGTTTCTAACAAAAACATTAACCAGGAGATAGTCGTGCCTTCTTTGTGTCCGAAACCAGTTTCGAAGAAGGAACGTTTGTTGCACAATTTGGATGTTGTTCGCGCTCTAAAATTCTATTTAGATGCTACAAAGGATTTTAGACAAACATCTTCCTTGTTTGTTGTTTATTCTGGTAAAAGGAGAGGTCAAAAAGCAACTTCTACCTCTCTCTCTTTTTGGATTAAAAGCATCATCAGATTGGCTTACGAGACTGCTGGACGGCAGCCTCCTGAAAGAATCACAGCTCATTCCACTAGGGCTGTGGCTTCCACATGGGCCTTCAAGAACGAGGCTTCTGTTGATCAGATATGTAGGGCAGCGACTTGGTCTTCACTGCACACTTTTACCAAATTTTACAAGTTTGATACTTTTGCTTCTTCTGAGGCTATTTTTGGGAGAAAGGTTTTGCAAGCCGTGGTGCCTTCCATTTAGGTGACCTGATTTGCTCCCTCCCTTCATCCGTGTCCTAAAGCTTTGGTATTGGTTCCCACAAGTAAGGATGACGCCGTGGACCGGACACACCTATGTTGGAGAAAACAGAATTTATGTTTACCTGATAAATTACTTTCTCCAACGGTGTGTCCGGTCCACGGCCCGCCCTGGTTTTTTAATCAGGTCTGATAATTTATTTTCTTTAACTACAGTCACCACGGTATCATATGGTTTCTCCTATGCAAATATTCCTCCTTAACGTCGGTCGAATGACTGGGGTAGGCGGAGCCTAGGAGGGATCATGTGACCAGCTTTGCTGGGCTCTTTGCCATTTCCTGTTGGGGAAGAGAATATCCCACAAGTAAGGATGACGCCGTGGACCGGACACACCGTTGGAGAAAGTAATTTATCAGGTAAACATAAATTCTGTTTTCTGATACAGGAAGAATTTCTCAGCAGGCAGAACCTGATGTTGTGACATTTAAATTTAAATTAGAGCATCTCCGCGCATTACTTAAGGAGGTGCTATCTACTCTGGATGATTGTGACAATCTGGTCATCCCAGAAAAATTGTGCAAGATGGACAAGTTCCTAGAGGTCCCGGTGCACCCTGATGCCTTCCCGATACCTAAATGGGTGGCGGACATAGTGAATAAGGAGTGGGAGAAGCCAGGCATACCTTTTGTCCCTCCTCCTATATTTAAGAAATTGTTCCCTATGGTCGACCCCAGGAAGGACATATGGCAAACAGTCCCTAAGGTCGAGGGGGCGGTTTTCTACACTAGCCAAACGCACGACCATTCCCATTGAGGACAATTGTGCTTTCAAAGATCCTATGGATAAAAAATTGGAGGGTTTGCTTAAAAAGATTTTTGTACAGCAAGGTTACCTCCTTCAACCTATTTCGTGCATTATTCCTGTCACTACAGCGGCGTGGTTCTGGTTCGAGGAACTGGAAAGGTCGCTCAGTAGGGAGACTCCGTATGAGGAAGTCATGGACAGAATTCACGCATTTAAGTTAGCTAATTCCTTTATTTTAGACACCGCTTTGTAGTTAGCGAGATTAGCGGCGAAAAATTCAGGGTTTGCAATTGTGGCGCGCAGAGCGCTCTGGCTAAAGTCTTGGTCGGCGGATGTATCTTCCAAGACAAAATTGCTTAATATCCCTTTCAAAGGCAAGACCCTTTTTGGGCCAGAATTGAAAGAAATTATTTCAGACATCACCGGGGGAAAGGGCCATGCCCTCCCACAAGATAGGCCTTTCAAGGCTAAGAATAAGTCCAATTTCACAATTTCAGGAACGGACCGGCTTTCAACTCTGCAGCCTCTAGACTAGAGGGTAACGCTTCCCAGACTAAACCAGCTTGGAAACCAATGCAAGGCTGGAACAAGGGTAAACAGGCCAAGAAGCCTGCTGCTGCTACCAAAACAGCATGAAGGGGTAGCCCCCGATCCGGGACCGGATCTAGTAGGGGGCAGACTCTCTCTCTTTGCTCAGGCTTGGGCAAGAGATGTTCAGGATCCCTGGGCACTAGAAATAGTCTCTCAGGGTTATCTTCTAGAATTCAAGGAACTACCCCCAAGGGGAAGGTTCCACATGTCTCACTTACCGGTATCTTCAAACCAAATAAAGAGACAGGCATTCTTACATTGTGTAGAAGACCTGTTAAAAATGGGAGTGATACACCCAGTTCCAACTGTGGAACAAGGTCAGGGGTTTTACTCAAATCTGTTTGTAGTTCCCAAAAAAGAGGGAACTTTCAGACCAATTCTGGATTTAAAAATTCTAAACAAACTTCTCAGAGTTCCATCGTTCAAAATGGAAACCATTCGAACAATTTTACCTACAATCCAGGAGGGTCAATATATGACTACCGTGGATTTAAAGGATGCATATCTACATGTTCCTATCCACAAAGATCATCATCAGTTCCTAAGGTTCGCCTTTCTGGACAAACATTATCAGTTCGTGGCTCTCCCATTCGGGCTAGCCACTGCTCCCAGAATTTTCACAAAGGTGCTCGGGTCCCTTCTAGCGGTTCTAAGACCAAGGGGTATTGCAGTGGCACCTTATCTGGACGACATTCTAATTCAAGCGTCGTCTCTTTCCAAAGCAAAGGCTCATACAGACATTGTTCTAGCCTTTCTCAGATCTCACGGGTGGAAGGTGAACGTAGAAAAGAGTTCCCTGTCTCCGGCGACAAGAGTTCCCTTTTTGGGAACAATAATAGATTCTTTAGAAATGAAGATCTTCTTGACAGAGGTCAGAAAGTCAAAGCTTCTAAACGCTTGTCAAGTTCTTCTCTCTATTCTGCAGCCTTCTATAGCTCAGTGCATGGAAGTAGTAGGGTTGATGGTTGCAGCAATGGACATAGTTCCTTTTGCTCGAATTCATCTAAGACCATTACAACTGTGCATGCTCAAGCAGTGGAATGGGGACTATACAGACTTGTCTCCAAAGATTCAAGTAGACCAGATGACCAGAGACTCACTCCATTGATGGTTGTCCCAGGAACACCTGTCTCAGGGAATGAGTTTCCGCAGACCAAAGTGGGTCATTGTCACGACCGACGCCAGTCTATTAGGCTGGGGCGCGGTCTGGGATTCCCTGAAAGCTCAGGGTCTATGGTCTCGGGAAGAGTCTCTTCTCCCGATAAACATCCTGGAACTGAGAGCGATATTCAATGCTCTCCGGGCTTGGCCTCAACTAGTGAAGGCCGGATTCATAAGATTCCAGTCAGACAACATGACGACTGTAGCTTACATCAACCATCAGGGGGGAACAAGGAGTTCCTTGGCGATGAGAGAGGTATCCAAAATCATCGAATGGGCGGAGGATCACTCCTGCCACCTATCTGCAATCCACATTCCAGGAGTAGACAACTGGGAGGCGGATTATCTGAGTCGTCAGACTTTCCATCCGGGGGAGTGGGAGCTCCACCCGGAGGTGTTTGCCCAGTTGACTCAATTATGGGGCATTCCAGACATGGACCTGATGGCGTCCCGTCAGAACTTCAAGGTCCCTTGCTACGGGTCCAGATCCAGGGATCCCAAGGCGACTCTAGTGGATGCATTAGTGGCGCCTTGGTCGTTCAACCTAGCTTATGTGTTTCCACCGTTCCCTCTCCTTCCCAGGCTTGTAGCCAGGATCAAACAGGAGAAGGCATCAGTGATTCTGATAGCTCCTGCGTGGCCGCGCAGGACTTGGTATGCAGACCTGGTGAATATGTCATCGGCTCCACCATGGAAGCTACCTTTGAGACAGGATCTTCTAGTACAAGGTCCATTCGAACATCCAAATCTAGTTTCTCTGCAGCTGACTGCTTGGAAATTGAACGTTTGATTTTATCCAAGCGTGGGTTTTCAGATTCAGTGATAGATACTCTGGTCCAAGCCAGAAAACCTGTGACTAGAAAGATTTACCATAAAATATGGAAAAGATATATCTGTTAAAAGGACAGATTTCTGCTTTATCTGTCTTGTTACACAAACGACTGGCAGCTGTGCCAGATGTACAAGCTTTTGTACAGGCTTTGGTCAGAATCAAGCCTGTTTACAGACCTTTGACTCCTCCCTGGAGTCTAAATTTAGTTCTTTCAGTTCTTCAAGGGGTTCCGTTTGAACCCTTACATTTTATAGATATCAAGTTACTATCTTGGAAAGTTCTGTTTTTGGTTGCTATTTCTTCTGCTAGAAGAGTTTCTGAATTATCTGCTTTGCAGTGTGATCCACCCTATCTGGTGTTCCATTCAGATAAGGTTGTTTTGCGTACCAAGCCTGGTTTTCTTCCAAAAGTTGTTTCCAACAAGAATATTAACCAGGAAATAGTTGTTCCTTCTTTGTGTCCGAATCCAGTTTCAAAGAAGGAACGTTTGTTACACAATTTAGATGTAGTCCTTGCTTTAAAGTTCTATTTAGAAGCAACAAAGGTTTTCAGACAAACTTCTTCTTTGTTTGTCGTTTATTCTGGTAAGAGGAGAGGACAAAAAGCTACTGCTACCTCTCTTTCTTTCTGGCTGAAAAGCATCATCCGACGGCAGCCTCCTGAGCGAATCACAGCTCACTCTACTAGGGCTGTGGCTTCCACATGGGCCTTCAAGAACGAGGCTTCTGTTGATCAGATATGTAAGGCAGCGACTTGGTCTTCTCTGCACACTTTTGCCAAATTCTACAAATTTGATACTTATGCTTCTTCTGAGGCTATTTTTGGGAGAAAGGTTTTGCAAGCCGTGGTGCCTTCTGTTTAGGTAACCTGATTTGCTCCCTCCCTTCATCCGTGTCCTAAAGCTTTGGTATTGGTTCCCACAAGTTATGGATGACGCTGTGGACTGGACACACCAATGTTGGAGAAAACAGAATTTATGCTTACCTGATAAATTACTTTCTCCAATGGTGTGTCCGGTCCACGGCCTGCCCTGGTTTTTTAATCAGGTTTGAAAAATTTCTTTCTCTATACACTACAGTCACCACGGCACCCTATAGTTTCTCCTTTTTTCTCCTAACCGTTGGTCGAATGACTGGGGGGGCGGAGCCTGGGAGGGGCTATATGGACAGCTTTTGCTGTGCTCTTTGCCATTTCCTGTTGGGGAAGAGAATATTCCCACAAGTTATGGATGACGTCGTGGACCGGACACACCGTATGAGAAAGTAATTTATCAGGTAAGCATAAATTTTGTTTCTCCACCAATAGGACAGAATTCTTAGAGATCAATCCCTTATAATGTATGTTACTGTTACTCACTTTATATTGATGGCATGAGCACAACTTAGTGTGCTGCCAGCTACAATCCAGTTGGTCATCTCACTCAAGTTTCAGACACTATAGAAGATTATTATATTGTCCACAAACCAGTCTCTTCCTACCTTTTATCTCTACCTCCATGCAAATTAGGGATCTCTGCCTTTTCCGCCTTCTAAGACAATCTTTTGAATAACAAGCCTTTTTGAATAACAAGCCTTACTTTTGGTCGCCACTTTCCCCACTTTTATTTACTTTCAAGATCTTGTTATGTTGGCCTATGGGAGCAAGTTTTGTACAGTGTCAGACTGCCCCTTTAACACTCACTAGTCTTGTGATTTTACCAATGCGGGAATGTGTTTTTCTGTATGCTAAACCTTATCTTCCACGGCACAGTTTGTCGCCTAACCTTTCCCCCCACCCCCACACCAAAACCATTTTCTGTACTTGCCATTAATTACCGTTCTTCCTGTTCTGAGTAACAGCTCATAAAGGTTCACCCTGTTATAGTATGCGGTTTCTTCCTTTGGTCTGGGTTGGCTTAATCCCCTTCTATTTCACCTTATCCCTTTGCTTGGCTAATAATTACAATTAAAGGGAGAGGGGAATGTGGTAGAAGTCTGTTGTTTATTAGTTTGATGTTTCTGCCTTGAAATTAACTTAATAGTAATGAATCTGCTGGAACGCATAAAAACTGATTAAACACAAAGCAACTTGTTTTTTTATGGAATTGCATGAAATATTCTCATCTTACCTTTTTTCTTTGCTTACACTGGCTTCCTCAAGTAACTTGTACCTAAAATATCAGTATCCATTTTTGTTATTCTCATTTCATCATGGTTATATTTAATAATAGATGTAATTGCTTTGAAAATATCATAGAAGCAAATTATTACATCTCATATTTCTTCTCATTTTCAAAGTTATTCCTTCAAGCTATCGATCTCTGTCTGTTTTTAGACTCCGTCAAGTATTATTTCACAGAAGTACTGATTCAGCCGTCTTGTCAAGATTTTAGCGTCATTCCAAGGTGCGTATGAATGGATTTATTGTATGCTTATATTAGGGAACATTCCTACGTGAATAAGCATTCATTTACTCAAAAAAGCCACAACACAGTACTTTAGAAATAAGCTTATAAAGTATTTTTTGTTGATCATAATTAGTCTGTGGCTTAAAAGGTTTAAAATAAAACCACTAAAACCTGTAGATGTTGCAGAGACTGTGAATAATTTTATCGGACATTCTAAGGCCTAGATTTAGAGTTCTGCAGCCAAAGGGGTGCGTTAGCTACGCATGCTTTTTTTCCCCGCACCTTTTAAATACCGCTGGTATTTAGAGTTCACAGAAGGGCTGCGTTAGGCTCCAAAAAAGGATAGTATAGCATATTTACCGCAACTGCAACTCTCAATACCAGCGTTGCTTACGGACGCGGCCAGCTTCAAAAACGTGCTCGTGCACGATTCCCCCATAGGAAACAATGGGACAGTTTGAGCTGAAAAAACATAACACCTGCAAAAAAGCAGCGTTCAGCTCCTAACGCAGCCCCATTGTTTTCTATGGGGAAACACTTCCTAAGTCTGCACCTAACACCCTAACATGTACCCCGAGTCTACACACCCCTTGCCTTACACTTATTAACCTCTAATATGCCGCCCACGCTATTGCTGACCCCTGCATTACACAATTAACCCCTAATCTGCCGCTCCGTACACCGCCGCAACCTACATTATCCCTATTTACCCCTAATCTGCTGCCCCTAACCCCGCCGATACCTATATTATATTTATTAACCCCTAATATGCCGCCCCCAATGTCGCCGCCAGCTACCTACAATAATTAACCCCTAATCTGCCGACCGGATCTCGCCGCTACTCTAATAAATGGATTAACCCCTAAAGCTAAGTCTAACCCTAACACTAACACCCCCCTAAGTTAAATATAATTTAAATCTAACTAAATAAATTAACTCTTATTAAATAAATTATTACTATTTAAAGCTAAATACTTACCTGTAAAATAAATCCTAATATAGCTACAATATAAATTATAATTATATTGTAGCTATTTTAGGATTAATATTCATTTTACAGGCAACTTTGTATTTATTTTAACCAGGTACAATAGCTATAGTTATTAACTATTTAATAGCTAAAATAGTTAAAATAATTACAAAATTACCTGTAAAATAAATCCTAACCTAAGTTACAATTAAACCTAACACTACACTATCAGTAAATTAATTAAATACAATACCTACAAATAACTACAATTAAATAAACTAACTAAAGTACAAAAAATAAAAAAGAACTAAGTTACAAAAAAAAAAAAATATTTACAAACATTAGAAAAATATTACAACAATTTTAAACTAATTACACCTACTCTAAGCCCCCTAATAAAATAACAAAGACCCCCAAAATAAAAAAATGCCCTACCCTATTCTAAATTAAAAAAGTTCAAAGCTCTTTTACCTTACCAGCCGTTTGCTGGGCATGCCCCAAATAATTCAGCTTTTTTGTCTGTAAAAAAAAACATACAATACCCCCCCCCAACATTATAACCCACCACCCACATACCCCTAATCTAACTGAAACCCCCCTTAAATAAACCTAACACTAAGCCCCTGAAGATCTTCCTACCTTATCTTCACCATGCCAGGTTCACCGATCCGTCCACCGAAGTCTTGATCCAAGCCTCCGAAATCTTGATCCAAGCCCAAGCGGGGGCTGAAGAGTGACGTCCATCCTCCGGCTGAAGTCTTGATCCAAGCGAGCAGAAGTTGACATCCGGACCGGCAAACATCTTCATCCAAGCCGCATCTTCTATGTTCTTCAATCCGATGACGACCGGCTGATCTTCAAGACCTCCAGCGCGGATCCATCCATCTTCACAGATGACTTCCCGACGAATGACGGTTCCTTTAAGGGACGTCATCCAAGATGGTGTCCCTCGAATTCCTATTGGCTGATCGGTTTCTATCAGCCAATCGGAATTAAGGTAGGAAAATTCTGATTGGCTGATGGAATCAGCCAATCAGATTCAAGTTCAATCCAATTGGCTGATCCAATCAGCCAATCAGATTGAGCTCGCATTCTATTGGCTGTTCCGATCAGCCAATAGAATGCGAGCTCAATCTGATTGGCTGAAGTCGTCGGTGAAGATGGATGGATCCGCGCTGGAGGTCTTGAAGATCAGCCGGTCGTCATCGGATTGAAGAACATAGAAGATGCGGCTTGGATGAAGATGTTTGCCAGTCCGGATGTCCTCTTCTGCCCGCTTGGATCAAGACTTCAGCCGGAGGATGGACGTCACTCTTCAGCCCCCGCTTGGGCTTGGATCAAGATTTCGGAGGCTTGGATCAAGACTTCGGTGGACGTATCGGTGAACCTGGCATGGTGAAGATAAGGTAGGAAGATCTTCAGGGGCTTAGTGTTAGGTTTATTTAAGGGGGGGTTGGGTTAGATTAGGGGTATGTGGGTGTTGGGTTGCAATGTTGGGGGGGGGGGTATTTTATGTTTTTTTTTACAGGCAAAAGAGCTGAATTCTTTTGGCATGCCCCGCAAAGGGCCCTTTTCAGGGCTGGTAAGGTAAAAGAGCTTTTCTATTTTAATTTTAGAATATGGTAGGGCATTTTTTTTATTTTGGGGGTCTTTGTTATTTTATTAGGGGGCTTAGAGTAGGTGTAATTAGTTTAAAATTGTTGTAATTTTTTCTAATGTTTGTAAATATTTTTTTATTTTTTGTAACTTAGTTCTTTTTTATTTTTTTGTACTTTAGTTAGTTTATTTAATTGTATTTATTTGTAGGTATTGTATTTAATTAATTTATTGATAGTGTAGTGTTAGGTTTAATTGTAACTTAGGTTAGGATTTATTTTACAGGTAATTTTGTAATTATTTTAACTAGGTAACTATTAAATAGTTATTAACTATTTAATAGCTATTGTACCTGGTTAAAATAATTACAAAGTTGCCTGTAAAATAAATATTAATCCTAAAATAGCTACAATATAATTATAATTTATATTGTAGCTATATTAGGGTTTATTTTACAGGTAAGTATTTAGCTTTAAATATAAATAATTTATTTAATAAGAGTTAATTTATTTTGTAAGATTTAAATTATATTTAAGTTAGGGGGGTGTTAGGGTTAGACTTAGATTTAGGGGTTAATACATTTATTATAGTAGCGGTGTGGTCCGGTCGGCAGTTTAAAGGGTTTAATAATTGTAGGTAGGTGGAGGCGACGTTGTGGGCGACAGATTAGGGGTTAATAAATATAATATAGGGGTCGGCTGTGTTAGGGGCAGCAGATTAGGGTTACATAGGTATAATGTAGGTTGCGGCGGTGTACGGAGCGGCAGATTAGGGGTTAAAAAAAATATGCAGGGGTCAGCGATAGCGGGGGCGGCAGATTAGGGGTTAATAAATATTATGTAGGTGTCGGCGGTATTAGGGGCAGCAGATTAGGGGTACATAGGGATAATGTAGGTTCTGGCGGTGTACGGAGCGGCAGATTAGGGGTTAAAAAATTTTAATAGAGTGGCGGCGATGTGGGGGGCCTCGGTTTAGGGGTACATATGTAGTTTATGGGTGTTAGTGTACTTTAGAGCACAGTAGTTAAGAGCTTTATAAACCGGCGTTAGCCCAGAAAGCTCTTAACTACTGACTTTTTTTTCTGCGGCTGGAGTTTTGTCGTTAGATTTCTAACGCTCACTTCAGCCACGACTCTAAATACCGGCGTTAGAAAGATCCCATTGAAAAGATAGGATACGCAAATGGCGTAGGGGGATCTGCGGTATGGAAAAGTTGCGGCTGAAAAGTGAGCGTTAGACCCTTTCCTGACTGACTCTAAATACCAGCGGGCGGTAAAAACCAGCGTTAGGACCCTCTAACGCTGTTTTTGACGGCTACCGCCAAACTCTAAATCTAGGCCTAAGAGTTTTGCCTTCTACACATGAACATATGCTGTGGATGAAAGTGAATTCATGGTGTTTACAATCTTATGCCAAATAATTGAATGACAGCCAGACTCAGAGTTGCATATATGTATTCATGCAGGCGAACAAAGTAAAAACAAATCTCATAATACATTATGAGTAAATACACTACAAAACGAAAACAAAGAAAAAAAGAAAGGTGGGTTTTCCTCCAACCGATATCCTATTTAGAACATCCCTTACCCTCACCATCCACTTCTATCTGTCTAGCTTAAATTATATTCTCCTCTGAGGATAGCTTCTTGTATGTAAACTGTATTTATAAAAGGGAAGATTATTTAATTCTTAATAACTGGTGGGTGGATTTTTATGTAATCTCTGTATTTAAATTATTTTGGGCATCATATTGTTCAATTATCATTTTGCTCTTAATCTATTAATTCCTTAAAACTTGGGGGTTTCACAGACTTCTGGCTGGAGAAAATAACATTACATCCACATAAAAGGATAGAGTTAAGGAATTCTATATTTGGTTACTTTTTACTTTTAAGAAAATTATATCTGGTATATCAATCCGAACATTATGGTTCAAGATTTTTGCGAGCCAATGCTTGATCATGCCCCAGAATTTCGGGCATGTTCCTATACAATGTACAATATTAGCGTCTGGGAAATTACATCTATAACTTGCAACTGATCTTGCCTGATTCCATTTTGTGAGTTTATCTGGGGTAATATATACAAAATTAATTCATTTCAGATGTGACTCCCTCCATGAGGATAATAATGTACCTTTATGTACTCTTTCAATACTCTTATTAAGGGAGTCATTCTCCACTGATTTGACAACTTTTTTCTATTTATGAGTTAATGTATTGATATTGTCAATCCCTTCTTTATTTAATATTAATTTGTGCCAATATGAGATAGAGAAGTTACCAGCTTTAAAAAGATTTAACCCTATTTCAATATCTTTCCACTGTTCTGGTAGAGATTTTGATCTAATAGAGGCACAGTAGTGTCTAGCCTGCAAATAAGCAAAAAAAACCTCTTGTTATCAATATTATATTCTTGTTTAATTTGTTCAAAAGTTTTAGTTAAATCCCAGTTGTTCCCAAATAATTATGCTGAATATTCTAGCCCATTTCCTTTCCAGTGCCTGAAAACACATGATTTTACCCCTTCTGGGAAATTTGGGTTGGCACTTAATGGAAGAAATTGTTTTTGTTTTGTTTTAATTTGTTTTTTCTCCTTTTTTTCTCTCTTTTTTTGTGGTAAAATGAATAATTGAGGTTTATTTCTTTCCTAAGACATGGAGAGTCCACAACGTCATTCCATTTACTAGTGGGATATTTACTCTTGACCAGCAGGAGGAGGCAAAGAGCACCACAGCAAAGCTGTTAAGTGTCACTTCCCTTACCCATAACCCCCAGTCATTCTCTTTGCCTCTGTCAATGGAGGAGGTGAAATTCGGTGTCTGAAGATATTGATTCATGTTTCGGGTACTTTTCCCTGCAAGCAAGGATTTGGATTTAGCTGTGTCCACGTCAATCTCTTGAGTAAGAGTAGTGGTGGCTTTTAAGCATTTAGGAAGTGGTGAGGTGGTCCTTACTTTGTTTCCTAACATATTGCTGCCCTAGTCACTGAAAGCCAAAGTTGGTTACTCTGTTCTTTCCTTTTTCTACAGGTATCTGTAAGGAGTTATGTGTCCTTTCACGCCTTGTGAGCTGTCTTCCTGCCGGACAACTAGATTACAGGTAAGTGCTTTTGTCTTCTAGGTTTTGGAGACTTGCACTTAAGAAGATTTTGCTGCAATTTTATGTGGGACATGTTTTATCCTTTATGTTGGATTTGCTTAGGCAGGGTGCAGGCACTTTTAGTATGTGACAAGAGACTAAGCGGTTAATCTTCCCTTACTGTGTATGGAGGAGAAACCCTAACATGTAATGTTTTTTTATGTGGCTCATATCTATTTATTGGGGCTCTGTTGTGGGACTGATTTGGGGATTTGCCAATTCTGGTCTTACACGACTGTTTATAGAAACGCATGCTTTCATTTATGTTGCACAGTTTTTCTCTTGTTAAGTGTGTTCAGTCCACGGGTCATCCATTACTTATGGGATATATTCTCCTTCCCAACAGGAAGTTGCAAAAGGATCACCCAAGCAGATCTGCTATATAGCTCCTCCCCTCACATGTCATACCCAGTCATTCTCTTGCAACCCTCAACAAAGAAGGAGGTCGCGAGAGGAGCTGGCGTTTACTTAATTATTCTTCAATCAAAAGTTTGTTATTTTAAAATGACACCGGAGTGTGCCGTTTTTTATATCTCAGGCAGTATTTGGAGAAGAATCTGCCTGCATTTTTCTATGATCTTAGCAGACGTAACTAAGATCCGCTGGCTGTTCTCGACATTCTGAGGAGTAGGGTAACTTCAGAAAGAGGGGAATAGCATGCGGGGTCTCCCGCAAATGAGGTATGTGCAGTACATTATTTTCTGGCAATGGAATTGACTAAGAAAATACTGCTGTTACCCATATGATGTAAGTACAGCCTTAAATGCAGTAGTAGTGACTGGTATCAGGCTGATAAATGTATGCGGAGTTGAGTTATTTTCTAGGGACTAGAATTTGACTGAGAAATTGCTGTTAATACTGAAATTATGTTTAAGCCTTATCTGCAGTGGAAGCGACTTTTAGCAGGCTTAGTGATAACTTTGCATGACATTCAAGATGTTATTTTTAAAAAAAAACAAAAAAAAAAAAAAAAACGTTTACTGGCATGTTATTCGTTTTGTGAGGTACTTTGGTGATAAATCTTTTTGGGCATGATTTTTTCCACATGGCTAACGTATTTTCTGCATAGAAACCGTTATATCAGGTCTCCTACTGTTGTAATATGAGTCGGAGGGACCTTGTTTTAGCGCCTTGTTGCGCAGTTAAAATTCTAGCACAGTCTTCCTGTTTTCTTCCTCCTTGATCCAGGACGTCTCTAGAGAGCTCAGGGGTCTTCAAAATTCGTTTTTGAGGGAGGTAATCAGTCACAGCAGATCTGTGACAGTGGTTTGACTGTGATAAAAGCGTTTAATCTTAATTTGATATCCGTTTTTGGGTATTAAGGGGTTAATCATCCTTTTGCTAATGGGTGCAATCCTCTGCTAATTAATACATTTCTCGTTAAGAATTGTTGACTGTAACTGAATTAGTTTTTCTTTATTATTCAACTGTGTTTTTAAAAGCGCTGCAGCGTTTTTTATATTGCTTGTAAACTTATTGAAAGTGATTTCCAAGCTTGCTAGCTTCATTGCTAAGTCTGTTTAAACATGTCTGATACAGAGGAATCTGCTTGTTCATTATGTTCAAAAGCCGATGTGGAGCCCAATAGAAATATGTGTACCAATTGTATTGATATTACTTAGAATAAAAATCAATCTGTACCGGTTAAAAATTTATCACCAGACAACGAGGGGGAAGTTATGTCGTCTAACTCTCCTCACGTGTCAGTACCTGCGTCTCTCTCCCGCTCGGGAGATGCGTAAGATTGAGACGCCGAGTACATCAAGGCCCTTACAAATCACTTTACATGATATGGCTAATGTTATGAAAGAAGTATTATACAATATGCCCGAGTTAAGAGGCAAGCGCAACAGCTCTGGGTTAAGGACAGAGCGCGCTGATGACACGAGAGCCATGTCTGATACTGCGTCACAATTTGCAGAACATGAGGACGGTGAGCTTCATTCTGCCGGTGACGGTTCTGATTCGGGGAGACCGGATTCAGAAATTTTAAATTTAAGCTTGAGAACCTCCGCGTGTTACTAGGGGAGGTGTTAGCGGCTCTGAATGATTGCGACACGGTGGCAATACCAGAGAAATGATGTAGGTTGGATAGATACTATGCGGTACCGGTGTGTACTGACGTTTTTCCTATACCAAAAAGACTTACAGAAATTATTAGTAAGGAGTGGGATAGACCCGGTGTGCCATTTTCCCCTCCTCCGATATTTAGAAAAATGTTTCCTATAGACGCCACCACACGAGACTTATGGCAGACGGTCCCTAAGGTGGAGGGAGCAGTTTCTACTTTAGCCAAGCGTACCACTATCCCAGTGGAGGATAGCTGTGCTTTCTCCGATCCAATGGATAAAAAATTAGAGGGTTACCTTAAGAAAATGTTTGTTCAGCAAGGTTTTATATTGCAGCCTCTTGCATGCATTGCGCCTGTCACGGCTGCAGCGGCATTCTGGTTTGAGTCTCTGGAAGAGGCGATTCGCACAGCACCATTGGACGAGACTTTGAGCAAAGTTAGAACACTTAAATTGGCTAATGCATTTGTTTCAGATGCCGTAGTGCATTTAACCAAACTTACGGCTAAAAATTCCGGATTCGCCATACAGGCGCGCAGGGCGCTATGGCTTAAATCCTGGTCAGCAGATGTAACTTCTAAGTCTAAACTACTTAACATTCCCTTCAAAGGGCAGACCTTATTCGGGCCCGGCTTGAAGGAAATTATTGCTGACATTACGGGAGGTAAGGGCCACACCCTTCCTCAGGACAGGGCCAAACCAAAGGCCAAACAGTCTAATTTTCGTGCCTTTCGTAACTTCAAGGCAGGAGCAGCATCAACTTCCTCAGCTCCAAAACAGGAAGGAACTACTGCTCGTTACAGACAGGGTTGGAAAGGCAACCAGTCATGGAACAAGGGCAAGCAGGCCAGAAAGCCTACTTCCGCCCCTAAGACAGCATGAAGACAGGGCCCCCTATCCGGAGACGGATCTAGTGGGGAGCAGACTTTCTCTCTTCGCCCAGGCTTGGGCAAGAGATGTACAGGATCCCTGGACGTTGGAGATTATATCTCAGGGATACCTTCTGGATTTCAAAACTTCTCCACAAGGGAGGTTTCATCTGTCAAGGTTATCAACAAACCTGTTAAAGAAAGAGGCATTTCTACAATGTGTACAAGACCTCTTAGTCATGGGAGTGATCCACCCAGTTCCGCAAACGGAACAAGGACAAGGGTTTTACTCAAATCTATTTGTGGTTCCCAAAAAAGAGGGAACATTCAGACCAATCTTAGACTTAAAAATCTTAAACAAATTCCTAAGGGTTCCATCGTTCAAGATGGAAACCATTCGGACCATCCTACCCATGATCCAAGAGGGTCAATATATGACCACAGTGGACTTAAAGGATACCTACCTTCACATACCGATTCACAAAGATCATTATCGGTACCTAAGGTTTGCTTTTCTAGACAAACATTACCAGTTTGTAGCTCTTCCCTTCGGGTTAGCTACGGCCCCGAGAATTTTTACAAAGGTTCTGGGCTCACTTCTGGCGGTACTAAGACCACGAGGCATAGCGGTGGCTCCGTACCTAGACGACATTCTGATACAAGCGTCAAGTTTTCAAAATGCAAAGTCTCATATAGAGATAGTTCTAGCATTTCTGAGGTCGCATGGGTGGAAAGTGAACGTGGAAAAGAGTTCTCTGTTACCACTCACAAGGGTTCCTTTTCTAGGGACTCTTATAGATTCTGTAGAGATGAAAATTTACCTGACGGAGTCCAGGTTATCAAAGATTCTCAATGCTTGCCGTGTCCTTCACTCCATTCCAAGCCCATCAGTAGCTCAGTGTATGGAAGTAATCGGCTTGATGGTCGCGGCAATGGACATAGTGCCATTTGCGCGCCTGCATCTCAGACCGCTGCAACTATGCATGCTAAGTCAGTGGAACGGGGATTACTCGGATCCCCTTTGCTGAATCTGGACCAGGAGACAAGAGATTCTCCTCTCTGGTGGTTGTCGCGAGTTCATCTGTCCGAAGGACATTTCGCAGACCAGATTGGACGATTGTAACAACAGATGCCAGCCTTCTAGGCTGGGGAGCAGTCTGGAATTCCCTGAAGGCTCAGGGACTGTGGACTCAGGAGGAGAAACTCCTACCAATCAACATTCTAGAATTAAGAGCAATATTCAATGCTCTTCTGGCTTGGCCTCAGTTAGCAACATTGAGGTTCATCAGGTTTCAGTCGGACAACATCACGACTGTGGCTTACATCAATCATCAAGGGGGAACCAAGAGTTCCCTAGCGATGTTGGAAGTCTCAAAGATAATTCGCTGGGCAGAGTCACACTCTTGCCACCTGTCAGCGATCTACATCCCAGGTGTGGAGAACTGGGAAGCGGATTTTCTAAGCCGCCAGACTTTTCATCCGGGGGAGTGGGAACTTCACCCGGAGGTATTTGCTCAACTGATTCGTCGTTGGGGCAAACCGGATCTGGATCTTATGGCATCTCGCCAGAACGCCAAGCTTCCTCGTTACGGATCCAGGTCCAGGGACCCAGGAGCGGTGCTGGTGGATGCACTGGCAGCCCCTTGGGTTTTCAACATAGCTTATGTGTTTCCACCTTTTCCGTTGCTACCTCGACTGATTGCCAGGATCAAACAGGAGAGAGCATCGGTGATTCTGATAGCGCCTGCGTGGCCACGCAGGACCTGGTATGCAGACCTAGTGGACATGTCGTCCTGTCCACCATGGTCTCTACCTCTGAGGCAGGACCTTCTAATTCAGGGTCCTTTCAACCATCCAAACCTAATTTCTCTGAGGCTGACTGCTTGGAGATTGAACGCTTGATTCTATCAAAGCGTGGGTTTTCGGATTCGGTTATTGATACATTGATACAGGCTCGGAAACCTTTTACCAGAAAGATTTACCATAAGATATGGCGTAAATACTTATATTGGTGTGAATCCAAGAGTTACTCATGGAGTAAGGTTAGAATCCCTAGGATACTGTCTTTTCTACAAGAGGGTTTAGAAAAGGGCTTATCCGCTAGTTCACTAAAGGGACAGATTTCTGCTCTGTCTATTCTTTTACACAAGCATCTGGCTGACAATCCAGACGTCCAGGCTTTTTGTCAGGCTTTGGCTAGAATTAAACCTGTATTTAAAACTGTTGCTCCTCCTTGGAGCTTAAACTTGGTTCTTAAAGTTCTGCATGGTGTTCCGTTTGAACCCCTTCATTCCATTGATATTAAACTTTTATCTTGGAAAGTTCTGTTTTTGATGGCTATTTCCTCGGCTCGAAGAGTCTCTGAGTTATCTGCCTTACATTGTGATTCCCCTTATCTGATCTTTCATTCAGACAAGGTAGTCCTGCGTACTAAACCTGGGTTTTTACCTAAGGTTGTTTCTAACAGGAATATCAATCAAGAGATTGTTGTTCCATCATTATGTCCTAATCCTTCTTCAAAGAAGGAACGTTTTTTGCATAATCTAGACGTAGTCCGTGCTCTGAAGTTCTACTTACAGGCAACTAAGGATTTTCGGCAAACTTCTTCTCTGTTTGTCGTTTACTCTGGACAGAGGAGAGGTCAAAAGGCTTCGGCTACCTCTCTCTCTTTTTGGCTTCGTAGCATAATACGTTTAGCCTATGAGACTGCTGGACAGCAGCCTCCTGAACGAATTACAGCTCATTCCACTAGAGCTGTGGCTTCCACTTGGGCCTTTAAGAATGAGGCCTCTGTTGAACAGATTTGCAAGGCTGCAACTTGGTCTTCACTTCATACTTTTTCCAAATTTTACAAATTTGACACTTTTGCTTCTTCGGAGGCTGGTTTTGGGAGAAAGGTTCTACAGGCAGTGTTTCCTTCTGTTTAATGTTCCTGCCTTGTCACTCCCATCATCCGTGTACTTTAGCTTTGGTATTGGTATCCCATAAGTAATGGATGACCCGTGGACTGAACACACTTAACAAGAGAAAACATAATTTATGCTTACCTGATTAATTTATTTCTCTTGTAGTGTGTTCAGTCCACGGCCCGCCCTGTCTTTTTTGAGGCAGGTTCTAAATTTTAAATCATAACTCCAGTCACCACTGCACCCTATGGTTTCTCCTTTCTCGTCTTGTTTCGGTCGAATGACTGGATATGACATGTGAGGGGAGGAGCTATATAGCAGATCTGCTTGGGTGATCCTCTTGCAACTTCCTGTTGGGAAAGAGAATATATCCCATAAGTAATGGATGACCCGTGGACTGAACACACTACAAGAGAAATAAATTTATCAGGTAAGCATAAATTATGTTTTTTTTCGTCCGGTCATGTGACTTCCCGCTCTTCCGCTTACAGACTGAGCGGAGCTGCATTTTCTCTGTGACAGCCTCTCCTGTGATCAATGATCGGCAGGATAGTCCTTTTGATGTATTGCAATATTGAAAATACTCCGGATCTTCAGGTAGGGCACCTCAGACTGTTTGAGGTGTAGAGGTCCTTATTTAGGGGTATTTTTTTGGGCGCAAATTCGCTCTGAGGGAAGATTTAAAGAGACAGTGTGTAATTTTTAAATCATTGTCATTCCTCTAATTTTTGGGACTCATTTCAGCTGTGGACATGGAGCAGGAGTTTGTGGATAGATGTTTGTTGTGTCTAGAGGCCCAAATTGTTTTACCTATGCAATTTTGTTCCTCATGTCTAGAAAAAAAACCCTTAAAATGTAATGATAAATTACTTGTTTCTGAGCCTAATGTCTCTCGATGATGCTGTTCAGGCGGTGCCACAGCTTTCTCCTTTAATGTCCCAGGCCTTAACGGCTTCACATACAGTACCCTGCAGTTCCTCTCAGTCTCCTGGAGGAGTATATTTGCCAATAGATTTTGCTGCACAGATATGTTCTGCTGTATTTGCTGCATTATCTGCTTTTCCCAAGTGCAAGAGGAAAACTAAGCATTTTTCAGATATTAAGGAGTCTGTCCCATCTGCTGCCGAGAAGGTTGACCTCCCTCATAAGTCTGAAGAGGAGGATACCTCAGTAACCTCTTAGGGTGAAATCTCAGATTCTCACAGTATAAATCCTTTGTCTGATTCTGAAGAGGTAAACTTCAGATTTAAGCTTGAACACCTCCGTTTATTGCTCAAGGAGGTTTTGGCTACTTTGGACGACTCCAAAGCCTCTGTTGCTGTCAATCCTAAGAAATCTAGTAAGCTTAACAAATACTATAATGTTCCTTCCTCTGTGGAAGTTTTTCCTGTTCCTGACCATGTGTCGGAGATTATTGCACAGGAATGGGATAAACCTGGGATATCTTTCTCCCCGTCTCCCGTTTTTAAAAAGATGTTTCCTGTTGCTGACTCAATTCAAGACTCATGGCGCACAGTGCCTAAAGTATAAGGGGCTATTTATACTCTGGCTAAGAGAACCACGATTCCTATTGAGGATAGCTGTTCTTTTAAGGATCTCATGGATAAAAAGTTGGAGGCTTATTTAAAGAAAATGTATGTGCATCAGGGTCTACAATAGCAACCTGCAGTTTGTATTGCCACAGTAGCTAGTGAAGCATCTTATTGGTGCGATGCCTTGTCCGAATTGATTTTAGAGGAGACTCCGTTGGAGGAGATCCAAGATAGGATTAAGGCTCTCAAACTTGCCAATTCCTTTATCTCTGATGCTAGCATGCAAGTCATTACACTGGAAGCCAAGATGTCTGGTTTCACTGCTCTAGCCCGCAGGGCTCTGTGGCTGAAATCTTGGTCAGCTGATGTTACCTCCATGTCCAAGCTACTGTTACTACCTTACAAGGGTAAGACCCTGTTTAGTCCTGGTTTGGCAGAAATAATTTCTGAAATTACGGGTGGAAAGTGGTCTTTTCTACCACAAGACAAGAAGAATAGACCTAAAGGACGTCAAAGTAATTTTCTCTTGTAAGGTGTATCCAGTCCACGAATCATCCATTACTTGTGGGATATTCTCCTTCCCAACAGGAAGCTGCAAGAGGATCACCCACAGCAGAGCTGTCTATATAGCTCCTCCCCTAACTGCCACTCCCAGTCATTCTCTTGCAGCTCTCGACAAGATAGGAAGTAGCTAGAGAGATGTGGTGAATTTATGTAGTTTATCTTCAATCAAAAGTTTGTTATTTTCAAATGGTACCGGAGTTGTACTGTTTTAGCCGCAGGCAGAAAGTTGAAGAAGAGTCTGCCTGTGGTTTTTGATGATCTTAGCAGGTTGTAACTAAGATCCATTGCTGTTCTCACACATAACTGAAGAGATGAGGTAACTTCAGCTGGGGGAATGGCGTGCAGGGTCTCCTGCTGTGAGGCATGTGCAGTTTAAATTTTTCTAGAGAAATGAATATGCTAGAAAATGCTGTTAATACCGGATTTATTTAAGGTAAGCCTGATTACAGTGATTTAATAACGACTTGTATCATGCTTGCTGTAAAAGGTAATATTCTTATTACTTTCTCACATTACTGAAAATAAGATAACGTTTGCTGGAAGTGTTTAAACGTTTTTTTCTACATATTGGTGATAAAACTATTGGGGCCCAGTTTTTCCACATGGCTGGCTAGATTTTGCCTAGGGATAGTTTTTTATGGCCCTCTCACTGTGAGTACAGGTTGGGAGGGGCCTAATTTCAGGCCTAAATCGTGCAGTAGTTTTTGCAGCTTGAGACTTCCAGCTTCCCTGAAGAAGTCCCCTGAACACTTAGGACCTCTACAAAGGGTTTTTGTGCCTTCAAAAGTCGTTGTATGGGCAGGTAGGGCCACAACAGAGCTGTGGCAGTTTGTTGTGACTGTTAAAAAACGTTTATATCGTTTTTTTGATCCGGTTTTGAAACTAAGGGGTTAATCATCCATTTGCAAGTGGGTGCAATGCTCTGTTAGTCTATTATACACACTGTAAAAATTTCGTAAGATTTACTGCTTTTTATCACTGTTTTTCAATTTCTGACAAAAATTGTTTCTCTTAAAGGCACAGTACCGTTTTTATTTTTTGCTTGTTTACATTTATCAAAGTGTTTTCCAAGCTTGCTAGTCTCATTGCTAGTCTGTTTAAACATGTCTGACATAGAGGAAACTCCTTGTTCATTATGTTTAGAAGCCATTGTGGATCCCCCTCTTAGAATGTGTACCAAATGTACTGATTTTACTTTAAGTTATAAAGATCATATTCTGTCTTTAAAAGATTTATCACCAGAGGAAATTGACAAGGGGGAAGTTATGCCGACTAACTCGCCCCACGTGTCAGATCCTTTGACTCCCGCTCAAGGGACTCCCGCTCAAGTGGCGCCAAGTACATCTAGCGCGCCCATGGCGTTTACTTTACAAGACATGGCGGCAGTTATGGATCATACCCTTACAGCGGTATTGTCCAAACTACCAGGGTTACAAGGAAAGCGAGACAGCTCTGGGACTAGAAAAAATACAGAGCTCTCTGATGCTTTAGTAGCTATGTCTGATATCCCCTCACAATATGCAGAAGCTAAGGCAGGAGAGCTTCTTTCTGTGGGTGATTTTTCTGACTCAGGGAAGATGCTTCAACCTGATTCTGATATAAAAATAATATAAATTAGATGCGCCCTCTATATTTTCTGCAAAATATATAGTGTTGAAGTGATGTGCACTAAAACCTTGTGATAACTGTGTGGTAGTGTCAAAAATACTCAAATTTATAACAAAACAATATGGATGAATTGCATATAAATACTATATCCGTCTATATAAAAAAATTGTATTAATAAAATAAGATATAACCATCTCAAATACTGATATTACATAGATAGTCCACACTCTAGGAGATGTTTCACAGTTCTCCAGGCAGCAAACTCATTCCAGATCGATGTTGGCAGTCGCACGTTCTGTTGAAAAGAAGAAGCGCCAAATAGTGTGTACCGTTTAAGCTACAAGAGGCCAGAACCCCATATGAATCTTACTTACAAGATTTCCAGCACTTGAGAAGTGCCACATATGCCTTCTGAACAATTTGCAGCCGTCCAGCTAGCTGTGTTGGCCAATATTTCTCCAGTAACAAGCTGGAGGAAAAGACAAGTCTTTGTTTGCTTTGTCAGTCCTGATAGAATCCAATGTATTCAACTAGCTCCCAGTAGTGTATTGCTGCTCCTTCAATAAAGGATACCATAAATAGCCAACGTGTTTTGGCCTTTCCTTAGGCCTTTCTCAAGATTCAATCTTGAGAAAGGCCTAAGGAAAGGCCAAAACACGTTGGCTATTTATGGTATCCTTTATAGTTGAATACATTGGATTCTATCAGGACTGACAAAGCAAAGACTTGTCTTTTCCTCCAGCTTGTTACTGGAGCAATATTGGCCAACACAGCTAGCTGGACGGCTGCAAATTGTTCAGAAGGCATATGTGGCACTTCTCAAGTGCTGGAAATCTTGTAAGAAAGATTCATATGGGGTTCTGGCCTCTTGTAGCTTAAACGGTACACACTATTTGGCGCCTCTTCTCTTCTTCTTTTCAACTGATTCTGATATGTCTACATTTAAATTTAAGCTTGAACACCTCCGCATGTTGCTCAGGGAGGTTTTAGCTACTCTGGATGACTGTGACACCATTATAGTGCCAGAGAAATTGTGTAGATTGGATAAATACTATGCAGTGCCTGTTTACACTGATGTTTTTCCAATACCTAAAAGGTTTTCAGAAATTATTACTAAGGAATGGGATAGACCAGGTGTACCGTTCTCTCCCCCTCCTATTTTTAAGAAAATGTTTCCAATAGATGCCGCTACACGGGACTTATGGCAAACGGTCCCTAAGGTGGAGGGAGCAGTTTCTACCCTAGCTAAGCGTACAACTATTCCCGTCGAGGACAGTTGTGCTTTCCTAGATCCAATGGATAAAAGTTAGAGGGTTACCTTAAGAAAATGTTTATTCAACAAGGTTTTATTCTCCAGCCTCTTGCATGCATTGCCCCAGTCACTGCTGCTGGGGCCTTCTGGTTTGAGTCTCTGGAACAGGCCTTACAGGTAGAAACTCCATTGGATGATATACTTAACAAGCTTAAAGCGCTTAAGCTAGCCAATTCATTTGTTTCTGACACCGTTGTTCATTTAACCAAACTAACGGCTAAGAACTCAGGTTTTACTATACAGGCGCGTAGGGCGCTATGGCTTAAATCCTGGTCAGCTGACGTTACTTCAAAGTCTAAGCTTCTCAACATTCCCTTCAAGGGGCAGACCCTATTTGGGCCTGGACTGAAGGAGATCATTTCTGAAATTACTGGAGGAAAAGGTCATGCCCTTCCTCAGGATAGGTCTAATAAATTAAGGACCAAACAAACTAATTTTTGTGCCTTTCGTAATTTTAAGACGAGCGCGACATCAACTCCCTCTAATGCAAAACAAAAGGGAAATTTTGCCCAGTCCAAGCCGGTCTGGAGACCTAACCAGGCCTGGAACAAAGGTAAGCAGGCCAAGAAGCCTGCTGCTGCCTCTAAGATGGCATGAAAGATCAGCCCCCGATCCGGTAACGGATCTAGTAGGGGGCAGACTTTCTCTCTTCGCCCAGGATCCCTGGGCGTTGGAAATTGTGTCCCAGGGATATCTTCTGGACTTCAAAGCTTCTTCCCCAAAAGGAAGATTTCACCTCTCACAATTATCTGCATACCAGATAAAGAGAGAGGCATTCTTACATTGTATTCAAGACCTCCTAGTTATGGGAGTGATCCACCCAGTTCCAAAGGAGGAACAGGGGCAAGGCTTCTATTCAAATCTCTTTGTGGTTCCCAAGAAAGAGGGAACCTTCAGACCAATCTTAGATCTCAAGATCCTAAACAAATTTCTCAGGGTCCCATCTTTCAAGATGGAGACTATTCGAACCATCCTACCTATGATCCAGGAGGGTCAATACATGACTATCGTGGACTTAAAGGATGCTTATCTTCACATTCCAATACACAAAGATCATCATCGGTTTCTCAGGTTCGCCTTCCTAGACAGTCATTACCAGTTTGTGGCTCTTCCCTTTGGGTTAGCTACGGCACCAAGAATCTTTACGAAGGTTCTGGGGTCACTTCTGGCGTTCCTAAGGCCATAGCAGTAGCCCCTTACTTAGACGACATTCTGATACAGGCGTCGAATTTCCAAATTGCCAAGTCCCATACGGACATTGTTCTGGCATTCCTGAGGTCTCATGGGTGGAAAGTGAACGAAAAGAAGAGTTCTCTATCCCCTCTCACAAGAGTTTCCTTCCTGGGAACTCTGATAGATTCTGTAGAAATGAGGATTTACCTGACAGAGGACAGGTTGTGAAAACTTCTAAATTCCTGCCGTGTTCTTTATTATACTTCTCGCCCTTCGGTGGCTCAGTGTATGGAAGTAATCGGCTTAATGGTAGCGGCAATGGACATAGTTCCGTTTGCCCGCCTACATCTCAGACCGCTGCAACTCTGCATGCTCAGTCAGTGGAATGGGAATTACACAGATTTGTCCCCTCTACTAAATCTGGATCAAGAGACCAGGGATTCTCTTCTCTGGTGGCTATCTCGGGTCCATCTGTCCAAAGGTATGACCTTCCGCAGGCCAGATTGGACAATAGTAACAACAGATGCCAGCCTTCTGGGCTGGGGTGCAGTCTGGAACTCTCTGAAGGCTCAGGGGTCGTGGACTCAGGAGGAGGCACTCCTTCCAATAAACATTCTGGAACTAAGGGCGATATTCAATGCTCTTCAGGCTTGGCCTCAGCTAGCGGCAGTGAGGTTCATCAGATTTCAGTCGGACAACATCACGACTGTAGCTTACATCAGCCATCAAGGGGGAACAAGGCGTTCCCTAGCAATGTTGGAGGTTTCAAAGATAATTCAATGGGCAGAGATTCACTCTTGCCATCTATCAGCTAACCATATCCCAGGAGTAGAGAACTGGGAGGCAGATTTTCTAAGTCGTCAGACTTTTCATCCGGGGGAGTGGGAGCTCCATCCGGAGGTGTTTGCACAGTTGATTCAACGTTGGGGTAAACCAGAACTGGATCTCATGGCGTCTCGCCAGAACGCCAAGCTTCCTTGTTACGGATCCAGGTCCAGGGATCCCAAGGCAGCGCTGATAGATGCTCTAGCAGCGCCTTGGTCCTTCAACCTGGCTTATGCCAAGATCAAACAGGAGAGAGCATCGGTAATTTTGATAGCACCTGCGTGGCCACGCAGGACTTGGTATGCAGATCTGGTGGACATGTCATCCTTTCCACCATGGACTCTGCCTCTGAGGCAGGACCTTCTACTTCAGGGTCCTTTCAACCATCCAAATCTAATTTCTCTGAGGCTGACTGCTTGGAGATTGAACGCTTGATTTTATCAAAGCGTGGTTTCTCCGAGTCGGTCATTGATACCTTAATACAGGCGCGAAAGCCTGTCACCAGGAAAATCTATCATAAGATATAGTGTAAATATCTTCATTGGTGTGAATCCAAGGGTTACTCATGGAGTAAGGTCAGGATTCCTAGGATATTATCTTTTCTCCAAGAAGGATTGGAGAAGGGTTTGTCAGCTAGTTCCTTAAAAGGACAGATTTCTGCTCTGTCTATTTTTTGGCACAAACATCTGGATGAGGTTCCAGACGTGCAGGCGTTTTGTCAGGCTTTAGTCAGAATCAAGCCTGTGTTTAAACCTGTTGCTCCACCTTGGAGTTTAAATTTAGTTCTTAAGGTACCAAACCTGTTTTTTTACCTAAGGTGGTATCTAATAAAAATATCAATCAGGAGATTATTGTACCGTCACTGTGTCCTAATCCTTCTTCAAAGAAGGAACGTCTTTTACACAATCTTGACGTGGTTCGTGCTTTAAAGTTTTATTTACAAGCTACTAAAGATTTTCGTCAAACATCTGCATTGTTTGTTGTCTACTCTGGACAGAGGAGAGGCCAAAAGGCTTCGGCAACCTCTCTTTCTTTTTGGCTAAGGAGTATAATACGCTTAGCTTATGAGACTGCTGGCCAGCAGCCTCCTGAAAGGATTACAGCTCATTCTACTAGAGCGGTAGCTTCCACATGGGCTTTTAAAAATGAGGCTTCTGTTGAACAGATTTGTAAGGCGGCGACTTGGTCTTCGCTTCATACTTTTTCAAAGTTCTATAAATTTGATACTTTTGCTTCTTCGGAGGCTATTTTTGGGAGAAAGGTCTTGCAGGCAGTGGTGCCTTCCATTTAAGCGCCTGCCTTGTTCCTCCCTTCATCCGTGTCCTATAGCTTTGGTATTGGTATCCCACAAGTAATGGATGATCCGTGGACTGGATACACCTTACAAGAGAAAACATAATTTATGCTTACCTGATAAATTTATTTCTCTTGTAGTGTATCCAGTCCACGGCCCGCCCTGTCATTTTAAGGCAGGTGTTTTTTATTTTTAAACTACAGTCACCACTGCACCCTATAGTTTCTCCTTTCTCTTGCTTGTCTTCGGTCGAATGACTGGTAGTGGTAGTTAGGGGAGGAGCTCTATAGACAGCTCTGCTGTGGGTGATCCTCTTGCAGCTTCCTGTTGGGAAGGAGAATATCCCACAAGTAATGGATGATCCGTGGACTGTATACACCACAAGAGAAATAAATTTATCAGGTAAGCATAAATTATGTTTTTGTTCCTTTCGTTACCTCAAGGGTCAGAAGTCTTCCTCTCCCTTTTCCAAGCAGGAGCAGCCCAAGTCTTCTTGGAGACCCAATCAGTCTTGGAATAAGGGGAAGCAATCAAACAAACCCTCAGCTGAGACTAAATCCGCATAAAGGGTCTGTCCCTGTCCGGAATCGGATCAAGTGGGGGGCAAACTTTCCCTGTTTCGTCAAGCGTGAATACGAGATGTCCCAGATCCTTGGACTGTGGACATAATATCTCAGGGGTACAAAATAGAATTCATATCTCGTCCTCCCAAGGGCAGATTTCTCCTCTCAAGGTTATTTGCGGATCAGGTAAAAAGAGAGGCATTCTTAAAGTGCGTTCATGACCTTTCCTCCCTGGGAGTGATTGTTTCTGTTCCAGTAAGAGAACAGGGTCTAGGATTTTATTCAAATCTGTTTTTGGTTCCCAAGAAAGAGGGAACTTTTCGACCTATTTTAGACCTAAAGTGTCTCAACAAGTTTCTCAGAGTTCCGTCCTTCAAAATGGGAAAACATTTGTTCCATTCTTCCTTTGGTTCAAGAGGGTCTGTTTATTACGACCATAGACCTAAAGGACGCTTGTGATATAGAAAAGTGAAGGCGCCTAGAAATGGTGCATACAAAAAATATATATCAATGTCCTTTGTATATTCTTCAACAAAGGACAAAAACTTCTAGATGTGGGTGATATAAATCGATTACAATATCAACACAACTAAACTAGATAATGTGATAATGAACTTGTTGTAAATATATATATATATATATAAAAAACATAAGATATATGTGAACGAAGTTTAGCGTAATATACAGTGCCAAACTAATAATGTGTTTAGTGTCCTTGAAATGGAGAGGAAAAAATCCACAAAACTCAAATATAAAACGGACAATCACATATAATCTACACAAACATGTGATATGTTCATAACCATAAATATATATGTGTATGTTGTAAAACCACAAATACTGTGTTATCGAGACCAGATTACTATCAATACAGGTGATATTGAAGACACACAATGGTGGCAGTGTTACATAGCAAAGCAGGATACATACAATAAGGTACCCAGGTACTATAGATCATACGTATAGTCCTCATACACAATTCATGTAATGGAGATTTTCCTCTGAATGTCCACTATATAGCGGGTATGCGGCAGCAAACACTCCTTCCAAGGCTGATAGCACCAGCGACGATCTGCAGATAGAAGGGAGAAAAAAAGAGGCGCCACAATAGTGTGAGATCGTAGATAAAAGGGACCCCCACAATACGATACAGAATCACTTACTAGATTATAAGCACTTGAAAAGTGCCACAGGTGCAGGCTGAACTATTAAAAGCTGTCCAGCGAGCTTATCCTCACGATCGAAGAGCCAGAGGGTTAACTTCAGAATCCCCCACACGTACTGAGGTCGGAGATGAGCCAAGCTTCTTTGTGGAATCCCAATCAGGGAAAAATACAGCTCATATAAAGCTAAAGCCGGTAAAAAAGTCAAATCGGCTGATAAAAGCAAATAAAAACAAGCGTGATGACAGATAGGTTAAAATGTAACAAATAAGTTTATTGTAACCTAATACACTACGCGTTTCCCGGTCACAACAACCGTTTCATCAGGTCTCACCAGTCCCTGAGATTTGCTTTGCTAGACAAGCACTTTCATTTTTTTGCTCTTCCGTTTAGCCTTTCCCCAGCTCACAGATTTTTCTCAGTGGTTCTGGGGGCCCTCTTGGCAGTTGTCAGGTCTCAGGGAATCTGTAGAGAAAGAAGAACAGAGGCGCCACTGTTCTTCTTTCTCTACAGATAACGACATAACAGGATGACCGTCCTTTGACAGAGAGCTGCCTTATTTTTTCTGGACTTTTTTTGTATATATTTTATATTGGTATATGGACATATATTTGTATGTTTTGTATATATTTCTCTTGTAAGGTGTATCCAGTCCACGGATTCATCCATTACTTGTGGGATATTCTCCTTCCCAACAGGAAGCTGCAAGAGGACACCCACAGCAGAGCTGTCTATATAGCTCCTCCCCTAACTGCCACTCCCAGTCATTCTCTTGCAGGTCTCGACAAGAAAGGAAGTATCAAGAGATATGTGGTGACTTAGTGTAGTTTATCTTCAATCAAAAGTTTGTTATTTTTAAACGGTACCGGCGTTGCACTGTTTTTGCCTCAGGCAGAAATTAGAAGAAGAGTTCTGCCTGAGGTTTTTGATGATCTTAGCGGTTTGTAACTAAGGTCCACTGCTGTTCTCACACATAACTGAAGAGTATGGGAAAACTTCAGCTGGGGGAATGGCCTGCAGAATTACCTGCTCTGAGGTATGTTCAGTATATTTTTTTCTAGAGAGATGATAAGGTCTAGAAAATGCTGACAGTGCCTGATATATTTAAGGTAAGCCTGATTACAGTGATTTAACAAACGACTGGGATCATGCTTGCAGTAAAGGGTAATATTCATGTTAATTGCTCTTATTACTTAGTATGTAAAACGTTTGCATGATATATATAAAAACGTTTTTTACTGAAGGTGATAAATCTTTATTTGGGGCCTAGTTTTCCACATGTCTGATTAGATTTCTCCTATGAGTAGTTATTTATGGCCCTCTCACTTTGAGTGCATGGGGGAGGGGCCTATTTTCACGCTCTAATTGCGCAGTAGTTTTTGCAGTCTGAGACATCCAGCTTCCCTGAAGGAGTCCCCTGACATATAGGACCTCTGTAAAGGGTTTTTGTTCCTGCAAAAGTCGTTTTACGGGCAGGTAGGAGCCACAGTAGAGCTGTGGCAGTTTGCTTGTGACTGTTTATAACGGTTCTATCGTTTTTCTGATCCGTTTTTGAGCCTGAGGGGTTAGTCATCCATTTGCAAGTGGGTGCAATGCTACTTTAGTCTATTATACACACTGTAAAAATTTCGTAGAGTTTACTGCTTTTTTCACTGTTTTGCAGTTTATGTGATTGTTTTTTTCCCTTAAAGGCACAGTACCGTTTTTTATATTCTGCTTTTTCACATTTATTAAAGTGTTTTCCAAGCTTGCTGGTCTCATTACTAGTCTGTTAAACATGTCTGACATAGAGGAAACTCCTTGTTCATTATGTTTAGAAGCCATTGTGGAACCCCCTCTTAGAATGTGTACCAAATGCACTGATCTTACTATAAATTATAAAGACCATATTCTGGCTTTAAAAGATTTATCACCAGAGGAAATTGACAAGGGGGAAGTTATGCCGGCTAACTCTCCCCACGTGTCAGAACCTATAACTCCCGCTCAAGGGACGCCAAGTACATCTAGCGCGCCCATTGCGTATACCTTACAAGACATGGCGGCAGTTATGAATCATACCCTTACAGAGGTATTGTCCAAACTGCCAGGGTTACAAGGAAAGCGAGACAGCTCTGGGGCTAGAACAAATACAGAGCTCTCTGAAGCTTTAGTAGCTATGTCTGATATACCCTCACAATGTGCAGAAGCCGAAGCAGGAGAGCTTCTATCTGTGGGTGATTTTTCTGATTCAGGGAAGACACTTCAACCTGATTCTGATATGTCTACATTTAAATTTAAACTTGAACACCTCCGCGTGTTGCTCAGGGAGGTTTTAGCAACTCTGGATGACTGTGACGCCATTGTAGTCCCAGAGAAATTGTGTAAATTGGATAAATACTATGCAGTACCTGTTTACACTGATGTTTTTCCAATCCCAAAGAGGTTTTCAGAAATTATTACTAAGGAATGGGATAGACCAGGTGTACCGTTCTCTCCCCCTCCTGTTTTTAAAAAGATGTTTCCTATAGATGCCGCTACACGGGACTTGTGGCAGACGGTCCCTAAGGTGGAGGGAGCAGTCTCTACCCTAGCGAAGCGTACAACTATCCCTGTCGAGGACAGTTGTGCTTTTCTAGATCCAATGGACAAAAAATTAGAGGGTTACCTTAAGAAAATTTTTATTCAACAAGGTTTTATTCTCCAGCCTCTTGCATGCATTGCCCCAGTCACTGCTGCTGCGGCCTTCTGGTTTGAGTCTCTAGAAGAGGCTCTACAGTTGGATGATATCCTTGACATGCTTAAAGCTCTTAAGCTAGCCAATTCATTTGTTTCTGACGCCGTTGTTCATTTAACCAAGCTAACGGCTAAAAATTCAGGTTTTGCTATTCAGACGCGTAGGGCGCTATGGCTTAAATCCTGGTCAGCTGACGTTACTTCAAAGTCTAAGCTTCTCAACATTCCCTTCAAGGGGCAGACCCTATTCAGGCCTGGACTGAAGGAGATCATTTCTGATATTACTGGATGAAAAGTCACGCCCTTCCTCAGGATAGGTCCAACAAATTAAGGACCAAACAGACTAATTTCTTTCATGTAATTAGCAAGAGTCCATGAGCTAGTGACGTATGGGATATACATTCCTACCAGGAGAAGCAAAGTTTCCCAAACCTCAAAATGCCTATAAATACAACCCTCACCACACCCACAATTCAGTTTTACAAACTTTGCCTCCCAGGGAGGTGGTGAAGTAAGTTTGTGCTAGATTCTACGTTGATATGCGTTTCGCAGCAGGCTGGAGCCCGGTTTTCCTCTCAGAGTGCAGTGAATGTCAGAGGGATGTGAAGAGAGTATTGCCTATTTGAATTCAATGGTCTCCTTCTACGGGATCTATTTCATAGGTTCTCTGTTATCGGTCGTAGAGATTCATCTCTTACCTCCCTTTTCAGATCGACGATATACTCTTATATACCATTACCTCTACTGATTCTCGTTTCAGTACTGGTTTGGCTATCTACTATATGTAGATGAGTGTCCTGGGGTAAGTAAGTCTTATTTTTTGTGACACTCTAAGCTATGGTTGGGCACTTTATATGTAAAGTTCTAAATATATGTCTTTAAACTTATATTTGCCATGATTCTGGATAATCAGTATTCCTTCATTCAGACTGTCAGTTTCATTATTTGGGATAATGCATATGAATAATATTTTTTTCTTACCTTGAAAATTTTCAATTGACTTTTTTTCCCTGCGGGCTGTTAGGCTTGCGGGGGCAGAAAATGCTTCAATTTATTGCGTCATTCTTGGCGCGAACTTTTTTGGCACAAAATTTTGTCATTTCTGGCGACGTAGTTGTCGCCGGAAGTTGTTCGTTGTTACGTCATTTTTTGACGCATGTGTGTTCAGACTTTTTTTGCGCAAAAAAATGTTGGCGTCTTTTTCGGCGTCAGAGGATGTGGCGTCATACTTGGCGCCAAAAAATATGGGCGTTGTACTTGGCGCCAATAATGTGGCACTTTTTCTCACATTATTTAAGTCTCACTTTTTTGTTGCTTCTGGTTGCTAGAGGCTTGTTTGTTTTGCATTTTTTCCCATTCCTGAAACTGTCTTTTAAGGAATTTGATAATTTTGCTTTATATGTTGTTTTTTTCTATTACATATTGCAAGATTTTCCATAAACTGTTCCTGGATCAGAACATACTGAGGGATTCCGGTTGACTGAGATAAGTCCTACCAAAGCTTAGTTCATTTATTTTAAATGTTATAAATGTTTATCTTTAGCTATGGTTTGTAATAAGTTATCATGATAAACTTTTACATGCAGAATCCATTAGTATTTATGCTTTATGTATTGCTATTCTTTTTACATCTTATGTACAAGATATACTTAGAAAATTTATAATAATATTTTTCTGATTCAATGTTAAAGGATTTGTCTGACTTTGCGCCTTCTATTAAAATTTTTAGGTCTTTTTCAAACTTCTTTTTTAATTGATGAAGTTTCAAATGACCAACAACATACTGAATTATCCTTCTCTGATGATGTTTTTTTCTCATTCAGAATTTTCTTCATCAGATATTGACACTAACAAATCTATTTTTTATTAGAGTACATTTGTTTTTGTTGAAAAGGTGTTGATTATTTGGATATTGAGGTAACTAGTTCTTTTTCAAGACTAGCTAACATTTTATTTCTGCTTATTTTATGTTCTGTATTTCAGAGGTTTTTTTCCAGTTCTTCATACTAGGGAATGGAATAGGCTGAGAATTTTCTTCCTTCTTCAAAGGTTTTAAATGATATTCTTTGCCGGCAGTTAATTTCAATTTTGAGGGTTCTCCAATTTCATGGGGCTATCTCTACTCCTGCCAAAATATGTTATTTTTTCTATAGCAAAATAGTATTTATTTTCCTTTTAGATGGTTGTATCTTATTTAAGGAAAATTATTTATTTTCAGGTAATTTTCTTGGACCTGTGATTTATTTGGATGATGTTGCATTTGCTTCATTTTTCTGTTTACTTTGAGATCAAGTATCAGATTATATTTTATTTAGCATTGTTAAGGGACAAAGTCTACTGCTCATTTGAGGTTCAGACTGGGTGCTGTTGCATTTGTCTTGTTGTCTTGCATTTGTTTATGCAAGTCCGGAGTGTTGACTGGTCCTTTAACTGGATTAACATGCTAATAATTTCATTTGTATCTTCATTTTATTGAATATTTTCACAAATGAGGTTTAATCTATGTCTTTAGCTGTTTTTAGCTAGAAGAATTTTGTGATTTCTAAAAATCCTTATTTCTTTTTTTCCAAGATAATCAATTATTTGGTTCATATTGGATTCAATTCTTAACTGTTACTCTGGGCTTCAAGATTAAGTTCTAAAACTAAGCTTATTTTAGTTTGGTTGTTCTTACTAAGGAACAAAATTCTAAATTTTTACCCAAGTAACATGTTTTTAATTGGAAGTTTTTTAGTTCAAAATCAGCTCCTTAAATTTGCATGTATGTGCCGTTTTCCAGCTTGGCTGGTAAGGGGCAGGTTAAGATTTGTTTGAAATTTGTTTGGTCCACATTTCTTAGATTTTGGGTACAGAATAAAATTTAGTGTAAAACCGTCTATGAGAAGTCTTTTTCTCTCTATTATATTCCAGCTATTCCAGTAAGGCTAACACTTTCCTTAATGTGTTTCAGTCCTATATATTTTGGGTAATGTTAAAGTGCGGCTGATCACCTGTTGGGGCTCAAGCGCTGCTCAGATCTGGAATCTTCTGGGGTATTTATTCCAGTTCCATTTTTAGGAACTGGGTTTTGGGGTTTTATTCAAAACTATTCATTGTTCCAAAGATAGAAAATCTTTTTATTATATAAATGTACCATCTTTTAGATTGGTATTTATATGGTCTATTCTGCCTTTTTTTGGTCAGTGATAGCATTATTTGTTTTCATTAGATACAATAGATGCATATCTTCATTTTCTGTTTTCATTCAGATTATTTTTATTTTCTGAGACTACGGAATCTCATATAATTCAACTTTGTTTTTTCAAGACATGGTTAGAGGAATTTTTTTATCAAAAGCTCTTGATTCCTCACACAAGGGTCACCTTTTTTAGGTTTCCAGATAGATTGTGTCACTGTCTTTGTCTCTATCAGACAAGTGACATTTTTATTGGGTTCCGTCTGTCGGTACCTTCAGTCTCTATTATTTCCTTCAGTTGCTATATATGCATGGAAATGTAGGTCTTATGGCTGCAGCATTGGATTCAATTCCCTTTGCTCATTTTCATAGAAAACCTTTCCAGTTTTTTATGCTGAATAATGGTACAGGGATTCTAGGATTTCACTTTTTAAATCTTCGAATTCTATGTTTATCTATCTTTGATTCGGTGGTTAAGATCACCATCATTTAGTTCTACAGGTCTCTTCGATTCTTTCAACCTGGACCATGATCTCTACAGATGCGGGTCTTTTAGGTTGGGAGGCTGTCTGAGGTTCTCTATCAGCACAAGGGGTTTGGAAATCTCAGGAGGCGAGATTACCATTTGATATTTTGGAACTCCGTGCATTCCCAGAGTTCTTCAGTTGGTTTCTTTTGAAGAAGAGACGTTTATTGTTTTTTTCAGACAATATCACATTTGTGGTGTATATCAATCATCAGGGTGAGAATATCAGTCCTTAGACTGTGACAAAAGTATCTCGGATATTTGCTTGGGCTAAATCCAGCTCCTATCTAAATTCTGTGGTCCTTTTCCCAGGTATAGACATTTGGGAAGCGGATTATCTCTGTTAATCAAGCTTTACATCCGGGAGAATGGTCTCTTTTCCCAGATATGTTTTTCAATTTTTCAGATGTGAGGGCTTCCAGAAATATATCTGTTGGCATCTCGTCTTAAAAAGGAACTTCCCAGGGGCCTATTTCAGGTCCGAGGATCCTCAGGCGGAAGTAGCGTATGCATTGACATTTCCTTGGAATTATCATTCTGCCTATATCTTCCGCCTCTAGTTCTTCCAAAATTCTAATGGAACGTTCGTTTGTACTGCTGGTGGTTCCAGCATGGCCTCACAGGTTTTGGTATGCGGATCTCATTCGGATGGCCAGTTGCCAACCTTGGACACTTCCGTTAAGACCAGACCTTCTATCTCAAGGCCCATTTTTTCCATCAGGATCTCAAATCATTCAATTTGAAGGTATGGAGATTGAACGTTTGATTCTTAGTCATAGAGGTTTCTCTGACTCAGTGATTAATACTATGTTACAGGTTTGTAAATCTATCTCTAGAAAGATTTATTATCGAGTTTGGAAGATTTACATTTCTTGGTGTTTTTCTCATAAATTCTTTTGGCATTCTTTTAGAATTCCTAGAATTTTAAAAATTTTCAGGTTGGTTTAGATAAGGTTTTGTCTGCAAGTTCTTTGAAAGGACAAATCTCTACTCTTTCTGTTCTTTTTCACAGAAAGATTGCTATTCATTCTCTCCTCTTTGGAGTCTCAATTTGGTACTGAGGGCTTTACAGGTTCCTCCGTTTGAACCTTTGCGTTCTCTGGACATTAAAATTACTTTCTTGGAAAGTATGGTTCCTTCTGCTAGAAGAGTTTCTGAGTTTTCTGCTCTTTCTTGTGGATCTCCTTTTCTGATTTTTCATCAGGATAAGGCAGTGCTCCTTCCTGTTATTCATTATTTTGTTCAGGTTTTGGTTCTTATCAAACCTGTCATTAAGCCAATTTCTCCTCCTTGGAGTTTTAATTTGGTTCTGAAGGCTTTACAAGCTCTTCTATTTTGAGCATATGCTTTCTCTAGACATTATTTACTTTCATGGAAAGTATTGTTCTTTTTAGACATCTCTTCAGCTAGAACAGTTTTTGAATTATTTGTTCTTTCTTGTGAGTCTCCTTTTTCTGATTTTTTCATCAGGATAAGGTGGTTTTTGCTATCCTCATTTCAATTCTTACCTAAAGTTGTGATTTCTATCAACATTAGGGAGGAATTATTGTCTTTTCCTAAGACTTCTTTGGTAAGTTTCTTACATTCTTTGGATATGGTAAGAGTTTTGAAATCCTATGTTGAAGCTATTCAGATTTCACACAGACTTCTAGTCTATTTGTTATCTTTTCTGGTTTTAGGAAGGTCAAAGGGCTTCTGCCATTTCTTTGGCATCTTGGTTAAACTTTTTATTCATCATGCTTATTTGGAGTCGGGTTGATTCCCGTCTCAGTGGATTACGGCTCATTCTACTAGGTAAGTTTCTACTTCCTGGGCTTTTAAGAATGAAGCTTCTGTTTTGCAAATCAATGACTTGGTCTTCTTTGCATATTTTTACTAAATTCTACCATTTTTATGTTTTCTCTTCTTTAGAAGCAGTTTTTGGTAGAATAGTACTTTAGGCAGCTGTTTCAGTTTGATTCTTCTGCTTATAATTTCATTTTTTTTTCATTATAAAAATTGAAATTTTTTGATTTGGGTAGTGGATTTATTTTTCAGCGGAATTTGCTGTCTTTATTTTTTCCCTCCCTCTCTAGTGACTCTTGCATGGAAGTTCCACATCTTGGGTATCTACTATCCCATACGTCACTAGCTCATGGACTCTTGCTAATTACATGAAAGAAAACATAATTTATGTAAGAACTTACCTGATAAATTCATTTCTTTCATATTAGCAAGAGTCCATGAGGCCCACCCTTTTTGTGGTGGTTATGATTTTTTGTATAAAGCACAATTATTCCAATTCCTTATTTTTTGATGCTTTCGCTCCTTTCTTATCACCCCACTTCTTGGCTATTCGTTAAACTGAATTGTGGGTGTGGTGCAGGGTGTATTTATAGGCATTTTGAGGTTTGGGAAACTTTGCCCCTTCTGGTAGGAATGTATATCCCATACGTCACTAGCTCATAGACTCTTGCTAATATGAAAGAAATTAATTTATCAGGTAAGTTCTAACATAAATTATATTTTTCGTTCCTTTCGAAACTTCAAGAGTGGCGCAGCTTCAACTTCCTCTAATACAAAACAAGAGGGAAATTTTGCCCAGTCCAAGCCGGTCTGGAGACCTAACCAGGCTTGGAACAAGGGAAAGCAAGCCAAAAAACCTGCTGCTGCCTCTAAGACAGCATGAAGGATCAGCCCCCGATCCAGAAACAGATCTAGTAGGGGGCAGACTTACTCTCTTTGCCTAGGCTTGGGCAAGAGATCTCCAGGATCCCTGGGCTATGAAAATTGTGTCCCAGGGATATCTTCTGGATTTCAAAGCTTCTTCCCCAAAAGGGAGATTTCATCTCTCACAATTATCTGCATACCAGATAAAGAGAGAGGCATTCTTACATTGTGTTCAATACCTCCTAGTTATGGGAGTGATCCACCCAGTTCCAAAGGAGGAACAGGGACAGGGCTTCTATTCAAATCTCTTTGTAGTTCCCAAGAAAGAGGGAACATTCAGACCAATCTTAGATCTCAAGATCTTAAACAAATTTCTCAGGGTCCCATCCTTCAAGATGGAGACTATTCGAACCATCCTACCTATGATCCAGGAGGGTCAATATATGACTACCGTGGACTTAAAGGATGCTTATCTTCACATTCCGATACACAGAGATCATCATCGATTTCTCAGGTTCGCCTTCCTAGACAGGCACTACCAGTTTGTGGCTCTTCCCTTTGGGTTAGCCACGGCACCAAGAATCTTTACGCAGGTTCTAGGGTCCCTCCTAGCGGTCCTAAGGCAGCGGGGTATAGCAGTAGCCCCTTACCTAGACGACATTCTGATACAGGCGTTGACTTTTCAAATTGCCAGGTCCCATACGGACATTGTTCTGGCATTCCTGAGGTCTCATGGGTGGAAGGTGAACGAAGAATAGAGTTCTTTATCCCCTCTCACATGAGTTTCCTTCCTAGGAACTCTGATAGATTCTGTAGAAATGAAGATTTACCTGACAGAGGACAGGTTGTCAAAACTTCTAAATTCCTGCCGTGTTCTTTATTCCACTTCTCGCCCTTCAGTGGCTCAGTGTATGGAAGTAATCGGCTTAATGTTAGCGGCAATGGACATAGTGCCGTTTGCCCGCCTACATCTCAGACTGCTGCAACTTTGCATGCTCAGTCAGTGAAATGGGGATTACACAGATTTGTCCCCTCTACTAAATCTGGATCAAGAGACCAGGGATTCTCTTCTCTGGTGGCTATCTCGGGTCCATCTGTCCAAGGGTATGAGCTTCCGCAGGCCAGATTGGACAATAGTAACAACAGATGCCAGCCTTCTGGGCTGGGGTGCAGTCTGGAACTCCCTGAAGGCTCAGGGCTCGTGGACTCAGGAGGAGGCACTCCTTCCGATAAACATTCTGGAACTAAGAGCGATATTCAATGCTCTTCAGGCTGGGCCTCGGCTTGCTGCGGTCAGGTTCATCAGATTTCAGTCGGACAATATCACAACTGTAGCCTACATCAACCATCAAAGGGGAACAAGGAGTTCCCTAGCAATGTTGGAGGTTTCAAAAATAATTCTATGGGCAGAGGTTCACTCTTGCCATCTATCAGCTATCCATATCCCAGGAGTAGAGAACTGGGAGGCGGATTTTCTAAGTCGGCAGACTTTTCATCCGGGGGAGTGGGAACTCCATCCGGAGGTATTTGCACAGTTGATTCAACTTTGGGGCAAACCAGAACTGGATCTCATGGCGTCTCGTCAGAACGCCAAGCTTCCTTGTTACGGATCCAGGTCCAGGGATCCCAAGGCAGCCCTGATAGATGCTCTAGCAGCGCCTTGGTCCTTCAACCTGGCTTATGTGTTTCCACCGTTTCCTCTGCTCCCTTGTCTGATTGCCAAGATCAAGCAGGAGAGAGCTTCAGTGATTTTGATAGCACCTGCGTGGCCACGCAGGACTTGGTTTGCAGATATGGTGGACATGTCATCCCTTCCACCATGGACTCTGCCGCTGAGGCAGGACCTTTTTCTTCAGGGTCCTTTCAACCATCCAAATCTAATTTCTCTGCGTCTGACTGCTTGGAGATTGAACGCTTGATTTTATCAAAGTGTGGTTTCTCTGAGTCGGTCATTGATACCTTAATTCAGGCTCGAAAGCTGGTCACCAGGAAAATCTATCATAAGATATGGTGTAGATATCTTCATTGGTGTGAATCCAAGAGTTACTCATGGAGTAAGGTCAGGATTTCTAGGATATTATCTTTTCTCCAAGAAGGATTGGAGAAGGGATTGTCAGCTAGTTCCTTAAAGGGAAAGATTTCTGCTCTGTCTATTCTTTTGCACAAACGTCTGGCTGATACTCCAGACATTCAGGCGTTTTGTCAGGCTTTAGTTAGAATCAAGCCTGTGTTTAAACCTGTTGCTCCGCCATGGAGTTTAAATTTAGTTCTTAAGGTTCTGCAAGGGATTCCGTTTGAACCTTTGCATTCCATAGATATTAAACTTTTATCTTGGAAAGTTCTGTTTTTAGTAGCTATCTCCTCGGCTCGAAGAGTTTCGGAGTTATCTGCTTTACAATGTGATTCCCCTTATCTCATTTTTCAAGCAGATAAGGTAGTGTTACGTACCAAACCTGGTTTTCTTCCTAAGGTGGTATCTAATAAAAATATTAATCAGGAGATTGTTGTTCCTTCACTATGTCCTAATCCTTCTTCAAAGAAGGAACGTCTATTACACAATCTTGATATGGTTCGTGCTTTAAAATTTTATTTTACAAGCTACGAAGGATTTTCGTCAAACATCTGCTTTGTTTGTGGTTTACTCTGGACAGAGGAGAGGCCAAAAGGCTTCGGCAACTTCTCTTTCTTTTTGGCTAAGAAGCATAATCCACTTAGCTTATGAGACTGCTGGCCAGCAGCCTCCTGAAAGAATTACAGCTCATTCCACTAGAGCAGTAGCTTCCACATGGGCTTTTAAGAATGAGGCTTCTGTTGAACATATTTGTAAGACGGCGACTTGGTCTTCGCTTCATACTTTTTCTAAATTCTATACATTTGATACTTTTGCTTCTTTGGAGGCTATTTTTGGGAGAAAGGTCTTACAGGCAGTGGTGCCTTCCGTTTAAGCGCCTGCCTTGTCCCTCCCTTCATCCGTGTCCTATAGCTTTGGTATTGGTATCCCACAAGTAATGGATGAATCCGTGGACTGGATACACCTTACAAGAGAAAACAAAATTTATGCTTACCTGATAAATTTATTTCTCTTGTGGTGTATCCAGTCCACGGCCCACCCTGTCATTTTAAGGCAGGTGTTTTTTATTTTTTAAACTACAGTCACCACTGCACCCTATAGTTTCTCCTTTCTCTTGCTTGTCTTCGGGCCGGATGACTGGGAGTGGCAGTTAGGGGAGGAGCTATATAGACAGCTCTGCTGTGAGTGTCCTCTTGCAGCTTCCTATTGGGAAGGAGAATATCCCACAAGTAATCTATGAATCCGTGGACTGGATACACCACAAGAGAAATACATGTATCAGGTAAGCATAAATTTTTTTTTTTTATATATATTTTAGTTTTATGTCTATTGTTACTGATTGCTGATTATAGTGTTTTTGGTATTGTAGTAACTAGAAGGCGCCCCCTAAGGGTGTGATATACGGCTGTGTACATCACACTCTATACATATTTCAGGTTTCGGGGAATTGCGGTGGCACCTTACCTGGACAACATATTGGTTCCGGCGCCATCTTTTCAACAAGCAAACTCTCATACAGAGATCTTGTTGTCTTTTCTACGTTCTCACGGATAGAGAAGAGTTTCCTTGTTCCAGCTACAAGGGTGTGTTTCTTAGGGACTATAATAGATTCCCTATCTATTAAGATTTTTTTGACGGAGGTCAGAAAATCCAAGCTTCTCTCTTCTTGTCTCTCTCTACAGTCTACTGTTCAGCCATCAGTGGCTTAATGTATGGAGGTAATTGGTCTGATGTTCGCTTCGATGGACATCATTCCCTTTGCTCAATTCCATTTAAGAGCTCTGCCGTTATGCATGCTCAGACAGTGGAACAAAGATCATTCATATCTGTCTCAGATGATAGATCTGGACCAGTTGACAAGAGACTCTCTCTCGTGGTGGATTTTTCATGATCATCTGTGTTAGGGTACATGCTTCCGGAGACCCTCCTGGATGATTGTGACAACGGACGCCAGCCTGCTAGGCTGGGGAGCATTCTGGGACTCGTCAAAGGCTCAGGGCCTATGGACTCAGAAGGAGTCTTCTCTCCTCATAAACATCTTGGAGTTGAGAGCGATCTTCAATGCTCTGATGGCCTGGCCTCAGTTGTCTTTAGCCCAGTTTATCAGGTTCCAGTTGGAATACATCACCTCAGTGGCTTACATCAACCACCAGGGGGGAACTCTGAGTTCCTTGGCCATGAAGGAGGTGACTCTGATTATTCAGTGGGCGGAAGCTCACAATTGTCTTCTGTCTGCCATCTACATTCCAGGAGTGGACAACAGGGAGGCGGATTTCCTAAGCAGACAGACTTTTCATCATAGGGAGTGGGCTCTCCATCCAGAGGTGTTCTTCAGGTTAATCCTCAAGTGGGTGGTGCCAGAGTTCTACCTGATGGCATCTCGTCAGAATGCCAAGCTTCCACGGTACGATTCAAGGTCAAGAGATCCTCAGGCCGCTCTGATAGATGCTCTGGCGGTTACTTGGGATTTTGACCTAGATACTGTTTTCCTCCATTTGTGCTCCTTCAACAAGTCATTGCTCGTATCAAACAGGAGAGAGTGTCTGTAATTCTAATAGCTCCTGCATGGCCTTGCAGGATCTGGTTTGCAGACCTAGTGAAGATTTCATCTCTCTCCTTGGAGGTTACCTCTGAGGAAAGACCTTCTAACTCAGAGTCCTTTCCTCCATCCAAATCGTTTCTCTGACGCTCACTGCTTGGAGATTGAACGCTTAGTTCTGGCTAATCGTGTGTTTTCTGAGTCGGTCATTGATGCCATGCTGCAGGCTAGCAAGCCTTTTACTCATAAAATTTACCATAAGGTATGGCGTAAATACCTTTATTGGTGTGAATCAAAGGGCTACTCTTGGAGTAGGGTCAGTATTCCTTTAATTTTGTCTTTTCTCCAAGAAGGTCTGGAGAAAGGATCTTCAGTCAGTTCTCTGAAAAGTCAGATTTCTGCATTATCTATTCTTTTTACATAAGCGTCTGGCGGATGTGCCAGATGTTCAATCTTTTTGTCAGGCCCTGGTCAGAATCAGACCTGTGTTAAACCTGTTGCTCCTCCTTGGAGGCTTAACCTAGTTCTTAGAGTTTTGCAGCAGGCTCCATTTGAGCCAATGCATTCCACAGATATTAAGGTGTTATCTTGGAAGGTTTTGTTTATTATTGCTATTTCTTCTGCTCGGAGAGTTTCTGAACTCTCGGCTCTACAGTGTGATTCGCCTTACCTTATTTTTCATGTAGATAAGACAGTTCTTCGTACTAAATTGGAATTTCTCCCTAAGGTGGTTTCGGATAGAAATATTAATCAGGAAATTGTTGTTCCTTCTCTCTGTCCTAATCCTTCTTCTCAAAAGTAACGTCTGTTACATAACTTGGATGTTGTACGTGCTCTCAAATTCTACCTACAGGCTACTAAAAATGTTTGCCTCGTCTTCTGCCCTGTTTGTTTGTTTCTCAGGAAAGCATAAGGGTCAGAAGACTACTTCTATTTCTCTTTCCCTCTGGTTGAGAAGTATGATTCATTTTGCCTATGAGTCTGCTGGACAGCAGCCTCCTGAGAGAATTACAACTCATTCCACTAGGGCTGTTTCCTCTTCTTGGGTTTTCAAAAATGAAGCTTCTGTGGAACAAATTTTCAAGGCTGCAACATGGTCCTCTCTGCATACTTTTTCCAAATTTTATACTTTTGCCTCGGCTGAGGCCTCTTTTGGGAGAAAGGTTCTTCAAGCGGTGGTGCCTTCTGTTTAGATCTACCTGTCTTGTTCTCTCTCCCTGTTCATTCCGTATACTCTAGCTTGGGTATTGGTTCCCACTAGTAATTGAAATGATGTTGTGGACTCTCCATGTCTTAGGAAAGAAAATGGAATTTATGCTTACTTGATAAATTTCTTTCCGGACATGGATAGTCCACGACCCCACCCTTTAGATTATACAGTAATTTTTTACTAAACCTCAGGCACCTCTACACCTTTGTGTTTCTTCTTTTTCCATTTCCCTTCGGCTGAATGACTGGGGGTTATGGGTAAGGATAGTGACATTTACCAGCTTTGCTGTGGTGCTCTTTGCCTCCTCCTGCTGGCCAGGAGTTAATATCCCACTAGTAATTGGAATGACGCCGTGGACTCCATATCCGGAAAGAAATACATTTATCAGGTAAGCATACATTTTATTTTCATGCTGTAACCCAAGAGATATGTACTAATATATTTTATGTTTTATATTGTATAATGTAAAACAGAGTATTCTATTTAGTACAAAGGTTTTGTTTTTGCAGTACTGATTGTCTACTTGAATTTTTGTTTTTCAATATTCTATTTGATATGAAATATTAACAAACCTCTTTGATAATAAAAAAAAATAATACAAAAAATGAGTAAATACACTGAATCTTGCAAAAGAAAAAAAGTATATGGACCCGCTACTATTTGTGGAGTTCAGGTGTTTCAGCCTCACCCATTGCTAACAGGTGCATAAAATCCAATAAATAACCTTAAATCTCCCTAGACAAACATTGTCAGCACAATGGATCGTACTGAAGAGCTTAGTGACTGTAAACATGCCACATTTTCCACCAGTCGGTACATGAAATTTCTGCCCTACTAACTCTGCCCCAATTAAAGGGACAGTCTACTTGAAAATGTTTGTCTAACCCCTTAAGGACAAAAACTTTCCCAAAAGACCAGAGCATTTTTTGCCATCACTACATTTAAACAGAAATAGAGCCTTTTTTAAATTTACCTATCAAAACTATATATTTTTTTTAGTAGACAACCCAAAGTATTAATCTAGGCCCATTTTGGTATATTTCATGCCACCGTTTCACCGCCAAATACAATCAAATAATTTTTATTTTTACTTTTATTTTTTTAACTTTTTCACAATTTTAGGTTTCTCACTAAAATTATTTACAAACGGCTTGTGCAATCATGGCACAAATGGTTGTAAATTCTTCTCTGGGATCCCCTTTGTTCAGAAATAGCAGACATATATGGCTTTGGCATTGCTTTTTGGTAATTAGAAGGTGCTAAATGCCGCTGCGCACCACACTTGTATTATGCCCAGCAGTGAAGGGGTTAATTAGGTAGCTTGTAGGGTTAATTTTAGCTTTAGTGTAGAGATCAGCCTCCCACCTGACACATCCCACTCCCTGATCCCTCTCAAACAGCTCTCTTCCCTCCCCCACCCCACAATTGTCACCCCATCTTAAGTACTGGTAGAAAGTCTGCCAGTACTAAAATAAAGGGCTGCTTTTTTTTTTAATATATATATTTAATATTTTTTAAATATTTTTTGCAGTGTAGGATCCCCTTATAGATGTGTGTTTGTGTGTGTGTGTATATATATATATATATATATATATTAATGCCTATGGTTTTGAATGGTATGTGCAACAAGCTTATATAAGTGTGATGGCCAGTTTTGGCAATATAGTGTAGTTTGAGTGGAAAAGCCAATGTGGTGTTCAAAAAACTGAACAAATATCCGATTCAGTTCTTAGTCATAATGGTGTTAATTGCATTGTTCTTTTTACTTTAATGCAAGAAATCTTTATTATTGTCTTTACATTTAAAAAAAAGAACTTATAACATTTGTACTTAAACCTATTTATGTTGCTAGCTTTGTATTTAATTGTTAAAATTTACAATGAATAGGAAGTATGGCTCCATCATTTTTTTAAGCTGTATTTGAAAGTTTTTCATGCGTCATGAGTTCGAGGATAGACTCTTCAGAGTTACTCATTGAAAGCCCCACAGGACATTGAATGTAGTTGATGTATGTAAAAGACCTCCATCTGCATTTGCAAATACAATAAGATTCAAGGAGGATAACCTGATTGATAAAGACTATGCTTTTTTTTAATAGACTAGGATATAACTTTGTTGCTGACATATATGGAAGATAATTGATTGTCTGGCAGTTTTATTTTGTGACTAGACTCAGTATCACCTTGTTTTCTGAAACCTATGCAAGTATGCATAGCAAAAGTAAATACTTTTGTACTTGTCTCATCTTCTGATATTTAAGTGATGGTAAACTTTCCTCTTTGTGTAAACAAACCCAAGATGTTAGCAATACATTAGATGGAGTTTAATTAATCTGTTGTAATAAAGATATGCTTTAACTTTACTTAGGCAATGTAGACTCGGTTCCAGCAATTTCCTAGTTCTAATCATCTAAATTGATTCCAAAAATTTTAAAGGAACATTAAACAATTTCTTTCCAAAGGCAAGGAAAGTCCACAACTTCATTCATTACTGTTGGGAATATCAACACCTGGCCACCAGGAGGAGGCAAATACACCCCAGCCAAAGGCTATAAATATCCCTCCCACTTCCCCTATCCCCCAAGTAATTCTTTGCCTTTCGTCACTATAGGAGGATGGCAGAGAAGTGTTAGCAGAAAAATTTTAGTCCATTGATGGGTACGTTCCCTTCAAGTGTAGACTGAGGGATGTCAGTAACCATGTAATCCACTCAGTGAGAGTTGTGGTGAACGCTGGCTCTAGATGTTGCAGGGAACGATCTCTGACCAATATCTAGACTTAAAGCTATCACCTCCTGGGAAATCAGTGTTATCAATTTACAATGTTTCTCCTTATCTTCAGGTACCTGTCAGATGTGTTGGGTGAGACTGTCAGACCTTGAGGCGCTGTGTCTGCTCCACAGCTTTAATCCTGGAGGGTAAGTCCTTTATATTACTTTGAGGGATTATGCCTAATAGGGCTACACATTCCCTGAGGGTATGGAGACATTAAAAATCATAGTTCAGTGTGATACTTGGATATGGGGGCATTTAATACCTTTGATGATGAAGAGGTTAATTTATTGAGCAGTTGGGGCCATTTGTGTGCTGCTGAGCTCCTTGCCCACCGTAGCAAGTGTGTAAGGGTTTCTTTTTCTTTGGGCTCATAAATTTGCAGACAGACGTTGTAGGACCGTTTGGAAAATATTTCTGGGGCCTTTTTTTCCGTTGTGCAGCTGTTAATCAGCTTTGCACAGTTTTCTCTTAGCTGGGGGCGGTCTCTAGATGTGCACCATTTGATTAGGGCACAGTTTCCATCTTAGGCTGGTCGGAAGTTTGTTTCTGCATAGCGATCAACACAGAGAGTTCGCTGCAGGCATTGGGAGAGATTCTGACTTTATTCTGGTCACGCTTGCCTAGCCAGGAGGTGGTGAGTTCCTCAGCCAAGGCTGAGGTAAAGGTGCCACGCTAAATTTTTAAAAACATTTTTGTTGCTTCTACTTTGAGACCTTACACCCGCTATGGAGGATTCTGATATTAACACCTCAGAGGGTTCTATTTCAGCGATCACTGTAACAAATTGTAATGATCAGTAGGATCTTTACTGTCCCTTTAGTGAGGACAGAGTTCCTATAAAGATTGATAGAGGTTTTGGTGTAGGCTAGGTAATCCAGGGAAGGATTTCCCAGGATTCCCTAGAACATTACTATTAGCCAGGAGTATAGAAAGAGTTAATTCATGTGTCCTTAAACCACTCAATCTAGTCAGAGGCTGTGGCAATATAGGTATGTGTAGATTTGATAAACACAGTGTACTTATAACGAACTATATACTGGGCAAGGTGTCAGCGAATTTACAACAAACAGTATACTGAGCAAGATGTTGTTAGTCTTACAAGATATAAGTTAAATTACTCAGACCTGGTATATATTGAAGCGGTAGTCCGGTTAGACTCACAGAGTACCTTGTAGTCCGTTAGTGTGTTTCAGCAGAATGAAAGCCACTTGAGCGTGAGGAGAGGTGGAAGCGTTCAGGCAGGGAGAAGTGCTGACGGCTGTGTCTGATGACGTAAGCGGCAGCGTGTACCGCACAGACACAGCTGATCTCAGGTAAGTTGCGCTGAAGCTTGTAGTTAGCTCTGAACGAGGAGAGAGGAATATAAAGTCAGGTTAGTAAACTTGTAAATCCCCCAGGTAGTTTAGTGAGTGGATGAATTCAAGGAGACTGCCAGGAATATCCAATACAGGGAACCTGCACAGGATGTAGCTGAAAGCAAAACAATAAAGCAGCATTGGAGCATGGGTAGGAGGTGCCTTAAATAGGCAGGTGTTTAAAGGTACAGCGAGACAGCCTTAACCCTTACAGAGCCCCCTCCCCAAGGAACCACAGCGTGGGTCAAGGTCTCGGGCGATCCGGGTTCCGCCTGTGAAAAACGGACACAAGGCGAGGAGCCGAAACATTGGAAGCAGGCTCCCAAGAATCCTCCTCATGTCCAAAACCCTTCCAATGAATGAGGTAATACAGAACCCCTCCACGGATACGGGAGTCCAGGATGCTATGTACAACAAATTCCTGATCCGGAGAAGGAGGTGGAACTGGATGAAGAACTTCAGGAGATGAAGCAGATAGAGTACAAGGCTTAACCAGAGATATGTGAAAAGTCGGATGAACCCTGAAAGTAGATGGGAGCTGTAAGGTCACGGTAGAAGGATTGCTGATCCGTACTATAGGGTAAGGACCAATAAACAACTTTCCCAATTTCTTGCAGGGGTATGAGAGTCTCAAATTTTTAGTGGAGAGCCAAACTTTCTGACCAACAGTATACTTGGGACTGGTCCTATGACGGAGGTCATAGTACTTGGACTGGCATACTTGTGCTTGTAATATATTGTCACGGACAGTAGAGAACAAATTGGAAATGTCATTGACAAGGTCATTAACCAAAGGACATGGTGTATCAACCTTGGGGAGTAGAGAGAAACGAGGGTGTAACCCATAGTTAATGAAGAAAGGAGAAAAACCAGTGGAGGCGTTTTTGTTATTGTTATACGCGAATTCAGCGAGTGGGAGGAATGTTGCCCAGGAATCTTGTTGATGTGCACAGTAACACCTTAGGTACTGCTCCAACCACTGGTTCACTCTCTCAGTCTGTCCGTTGGTCTGCGGATGGTATGCGGTGGTAAGCCTTTGGTCTATGTGAAGAGATTTACACAAGGATCTCCAGAATCTGGAGGTGAACTGAGTTCCACGGTCACTGATCACTGTTAAAGGAATACCGTGCAACCGGATAACGTTCTGTATAAATAAGTCACAAGTGATTTTGGAGGTAGGTAGAGAGGTTATGGGGATGAAATGAGACATTTTCGAGAATAAGTCGGTAACCACCATGATTGTGGTGTAATTGTTTGATTTTGGGAGATCAACAATAAAATTCATAGATACAGTTTCCCAAGGAACATGGGGTGCTGGCAATGGTTGTAGAAGACCTACTGGCAGTTGTCTAGATGGTTTAGAGGTAGCACAAATGGTACATTGATCCAAAAATTCCTTGAGATCGGTTCTTAGGGATGGCCACCAGTAGGATCTAGTGAGTAGGTCCATGCATTTGTCTCTACCCATATGACCTGCTAACGGAGAGTGGTGTATGGAGTGCAAAACATCTTTACGAAGCTGTAAAGAAACATACAACTTGTGGTCTTTACGATAAACTCCAGAGGAATCAAGTATCAATTATTGACGTGGAATCGTAGTGTCTGTGGCAAGAGCTCTTTTGAACAGAGGTTCTAGACCTGTTAAAATGCCTAGTATACATTCCTTAGGTATGATAGTAGTCGCTGTGGTACATTGTAAGGGTTTAGCGGCTTGCCTAGATAGGGCGTCAGCCTTACCATTTCTGGTACCTAGTCTGTAAGTGATGATGTACTGAAAACGAGAGAAGTAGAGGCTCCATCTTACTTGTCTGGAGGACAAGGTACGGTTAGATTGTAAGTACTGCAAATTTTTATGATCAGTGTAGATGACTGTAGGTTGAATAGCTCCTTCCAAGAGGTGTCTCCAATGATCAAAAGAACATTTTATAGCCAATAATTCTTTTTCTCCGACCGGATAGTTTAACTCAGCAGGTTGTAAGAGTCTGGAGAAATATGCCACTGGGTGTAACGGATCCTTAAATGATTTTCTCTGAGAGAGGATGGCCCCAATGGCAAAATCAGAGGCATCCACCTCAAGTATGAATTGTTTCTGCATATCTGGATACTGCAAAATGGGGGCTGAAGTGAATTTTGTTTTTAGATTGTCAAAAACTGACTGAGTCTGATGGTTCCAGACAAACTGCTGATTGAGTTTGGTGAGTTGAGTCAATGGTCTAGTGAGGGCTGCAAAACCTGGGATAAACTTTCTATAATAATTAGAAAATCTGAGAAAGCGCTGTACATCTTTCTTTGTTTGGGGTATAGGCCAATCTAAGATTGCCTGTACCTTATCATTTTGCATCTTTATCCCGTCAGGGGAGATATCATATCCGAGAAAAGATATGTTTTGAGACTCAAATATGCATTTTTCTAATTTTGCATATAGGCTATTTTTCCTAAGTCTGGAGAGGACTTCCCTGACGTGTACTCTATGTAAATCCAGGTTTTGTGAGAAGATCAAGATATCGTCCAAATAGACAACTATATACACATCCAGAATGTCCCTGAACAGATCATTGATAAGACATTGGAATGTTGCTGGAGCGTTGCATAATCCGAATGGCATTACTGTATATTCGAATAGACCGTATCTAGTTCGAAACGCAGTGAGCCATTCGTCTCCAGCTCTCATTCGTATCAGATTATAGGCGCCACGAAGATCCAATTTGGTGAAAACCGTGTCTCCCCTCAATCTTTCTATCAATTCAGGAATTAAAGGGAGGGGGTACATGTTTTTCCTTGTACGCTTATTTAATTCTCTGTAATCGATAATGGGTCTCAAAGTACCGTCTTTGTTTGTAACAAAGAAAATCCCAGCCCCAGCTGGAGAGGTACTGGGTCTGATGAAACCCTTTCTGAGATTCTCATCAATGTAGTTCTTTAAATGATCCTACTCTGGCTTAGAGAGTGGATAAATGTGGCCGTATGGGATGGAGACCCCAGGTAATAGGTCAATAGGGCAATCGTAAGCCCTGTGGGGAGGGAGAATCTCGGCATCTTTTTTGTCAAATACATCAGCGTAATCAGCGTACTGAGAGGGTATGAGGTTTATATCAGTCTGGCATAGTATAGATATGTCAGCAGTAGAGGTAGTAGGGGTAGGACTTGGGAATGTAAGACTGCGGTTATCCCAATCTAGAACAGGTTTATGGGTACACAACCATTCTATACCGAGTATAACGTCAAAGATAGGGGAAGTGATAACATCAAAGACACAAGAATTTGTTACAGTGTTATTAACAGTTACCTGAATAGGTTCAGTTTGATATACGACAGGCCCAGAGGAGAGTAAGGACCCATCAATGACCTTCACAGAGACCGGATCTTTTTTACACACAATTGAAATTTTATTTCTTTTCACAAAACCTAGATGAATGAAATTTCTACAAGAGCCTGTGTCTATAATAGCTTCAGTGGATGTCTGGAAGTGATCCCACTGTAAAAGAATCGGAACAGTAATATAAGTGCTTTTGACAGACTTTAGCATATACGTAGTATGTGAGGATGATAACCTACCCTTCTTATTCTTAGAAAGTATAGGGCAATCCTTCACTTCATGAGAGGGGGAAGCACAGTATAAGCATAGACTATGCATTTTTCTTCTTGCCTTTTCCTGTGAGGTGAGGGGCCCCTTCATGAATCCAATATCCATAGGTTGTGGACTTTCTTTCACCTGGTAAGGAGGAGTAGGAAGAAAATTCTTAGAACTAGTAGCCTTTTCATTTCAACGTTCTCTAAGGCGTCTGTCGATATTTATAGTGAGCGTAAAGAATTCTTCCAGGGAGTCAGGGATACCGATACGTGACAGTTCGTCTTTTATTTCTTCGGATAACCCTAGGCGGAATTGTGTCTTGAGGGAGACCTCATTCCAACCTGAATCACGTGCAGAGATCTTGAACAGTGTAATGTAATTTTCCACTGGATTTTTCTTCTGTTTTAATGACCTGAGAGTATTTTCGGCAGAGACCTGTTTAAAGGGGTCATCATACAGTGCCGCCATCTGGGTAAAGAAATTAGAGAGAGACCCTAGGACAGGGTCTTGATTCTCATAGAAGGAGTCAGCCCAAGCCCTAGGCTCCCCCCTTAGGTAGGAAATGACTGTTAAGACTCTGACCCTTTCAGTAGGGTAAGTACGTGGCTTTAGGTCAAATAGTAATAGACAGGAATTCCTGAACTCCCTGAAACGAGCTCTGTCTCCAGAGAATTTCTCAGGTGGGGAGACCAAGGGCTCAGGTGTTTGTTCAGGAGGAATAGGCTTGGGAGCTAGTACCTCCCGTAGGCAGGCTTTTAAGGCCTGATTCTCAACTTGGAGCTCATGAAAAGAGCTTGATAAAGCATCCAGTCTATCAGACAAAATTTGGACTCTATCAGGAGTAGGCTCTTGATCCATAGTGTCTACAGAGTACAATAATCTGTACTCAAAAAAATATCTATAAACACCAAAACCTTTAAAAATCTTTTTTATGGCTGCTTTATTATGTAATGATCAGTAGGATATTTACTGTCCCTTTAGTGAGGACAGAGTTCCTATAAAGATTGATAGAGGTTTTGGTGTAGGCTAGGTAATCCAGGGAAGGATTTCCCAGGATTCCCTAGAACATTACTATTAGCCAGGAGTATAGAAAGAGTTAATTCATGTGTCCTTAAACCACTCAATCTAGTCAGAGGCTGTGGCAATATAGGTATGTGTAGATTTGATAAACACAGTGTACTTATAACGAACTATATACTGGGCAAGGTGTCAGCGAATTTACAACAAACAGTATACTGAGCAAGATGTTGTTAGTCTTACAAGATATGTTATATTACTCAGACCTGGTATATATTGAAGCGGTAGTCCGGTTAGACTCACAGAGTACCTTGTAGTCCGTTAGTGTGTTTCAGCAGAATGAAAGCCACAGGAGCGTGAGGAGAGGTGGAAGCGTTCAGGCAGGGAGAAGTGCTGACGGCTGTGTCTGATGACGTAAGCGGCAGCGTGTACCGCACAGACACAGCTGATCTCGGGTAAGTTGCGCTGAAGCTTGTAGTTAGCTCTGAACGAGGAGAGAGGAATATAAAGTCAGGTTAGTAAACTTGTAAATCCCCCAGGTAGTTTAGTGAGTGGATGAATTCAAGGAGACTGCCAGGAATATCCAATACAGGGAACCTGCACAGGATGTAGCTGAAAGCAAAACAATAAAGCAGCATTGGAGCATGGGTAGGAGGTGCCTTAAATAGGCAGGTGTTTAAAGGTACAGCGAGACAGCCTTAACCCTTACACAAATGCATGTTTATATTGTGAGGAGACTATGGTTTGCCCGCCTACACAATTCTGTTCTGTCTGCTTATGTTCTGTATTAAAGTCCAAGAAGGGGTCTAAATCTGGTTTATCCCCTGGTACTTTTATGTGCTCTGAGCCTTCTACCTCTCAGGACTCTGTTTTCCATGAGATGCCTATTCTGCAGTCGCAGTGCCCTTTTAACCCTATGACACAGGCAGTGCCCCACGGCGCACCTTTATCTCCGGCTAGAGGTAATTTTTTACCAGCAGACTTTACTTCACAGCTTCAGTCTGCGGTGTCAGTGGCATTAAACGCTTTGCCTATCTCTGAAAAACGTAAGAGAAAGGCTAAGCATTGTTCCACTGACTTGGGGGTTAACATCTCTCTTCAGTCTTAGTTGGCTAGTTTGTCTCACCTTTCTGAGGATGATCTAACCTCTGTTGCATCTGCAGTTGAGATTTTGGAGTCAGAGCTTTCTGAAATTAAATTTCCTACTCCTGAAGAACCAAATTTTAGGTTTAAGGCAAAAAACCTCCGTTTTCTTTTGAAGGAGGTTTTAGCTACCCTAGAGGTTCCGGAAGTTAAGCTTCCTGACGAACCTGTTATCACTAAATTAGATAGGGTGTGTGAGGAGAAAAAGGTTTCTGAAACCTTCCCCGTACCCGTACGTATGGCGTAAATTATCTGTAGAGAGTGGGAAACGATTGGAACTCCTTTTTACCCTTCTACCTTTAAGAAGCTGTTTCCGTTCCCTGAATCTCATTTAGAGTTATGGCGCTCTATTCCTAAGGTAGACGGGGTCATTTCTACTATCCCTCTGGAGGATAGTTCCTCTTTCAAAGATCCTATGGACAGAAAGATGGAAGGATATCTCAGAAAGATGTTTTAACATAAGGCTCTCTTATTTCAGGCTGCGACCGCTGTATCCGCTGTCGCAGGTGCTGCAACCTACTGTTGTGATTCATTATCAGAATTAATTGAGGTTGAATCCCCCATGGAGGATATACAGGACAGGATTAAGGCTCTCAAGATAGCCAACTCCTTTATTTATGACGCTAATATGCAAATGGTCCGTCTAAATGCAAAGCTTCAGAGTTAGCAGATTTGTCTCGTAGTGCTCTTTAGTTAAAGTCTTTGTCAGCAGATATGGTTTCTAAGACCAGATTTCTTTTCTTACCATTCTAGGGGAAGATTTTGTTCGGGCCAGGCCTGGACCCCATCATCTGCACTGTTACTGGAGGGAAATGTGCTTTCCTTCCCCAGGATATAAAAGCGAGACCTAAGGGTCGCCAATTCTCTGATTTTCGTTCCTTTCGCTCAGAAAAAACTCTGCAAACTCAGGTCTCCTCCAAACCTAAAAAACCAAGAGTACTTGGAAGCCTAACCAGTCTTGGAACAAATCCAAACAGGCCAAGAAGACTACAGATAACAAATCTGCATGAAGGGCTGACCCCCGATCCGGGACCAGATTGAGCAGAGGGCAGACTGTCTTTTTTTCCTAGAGGCTTGTGTTCAAGACATTCAGGATCCCTAGGTATTAGACGTAGTCTCCCAGGGCTACAAGATAGGGTTCAAATCTCGCCCCCCTAAGGGGCAGATTTCTTCACTCAAGGTTATCTACAGGACCAGAGAAGAGAGCAGCCTTTTTAGACTGCGTTCGTGATCTCCTCTCCTTGGGAGTAATCGTCCAGATGCCCTCATCAAAAACGGGTCAAGGGTTTTATTCAAACCTCTTTGTAGTTGCCAAAAAGGAGGCAACTTATCACCCTATTCTAGACTTAAAATGTCTCAACAAGTTTCTCAGGGTCCCCTCCTTCAAAATGGAGACTATCAGGTCCATTCTTCCTTTGATCCAGGAAGTACATTTCATGACCACTATTGACTATCGGATGCATACCTTCATGTTCCGATCCACAAGGATCATTTTCAGTTTCTGAGGTTCGCATTCCTGGACCAACATTTCCAGTTCATAGCCTTGCCATTAGGCTTAGCTACTGCTCCCAGAATTTTCACAAAGGTTTTGAGAGTTCTCATAGCTGTGGCAAGGTCTCAGGGCATCGCTGTAGCCCCGTACCTGGACGATATCTTGGTTCAAGCACCATCTTTTCCTTCAGCAAGATATCAGACGGGGCCTCTTCTCCGAACTCACGGATGGAAGATAAATATAGAAAAGAGTTTCCTGGTTCCCAGTACCACGGTTGTTTTTCTCGGACCTATCATAGACTCATTATCCATAAATATCTTTCTGACAGATCAGAGAGGCTCAAAGCTATTGGCAGGATGTCTGTCTTTTCAGACCTTGCTAAGTCCTTCGGTGGCTCCGTGCATGGAGGTAATTTGTCTCCATGGACATTATTCCTTTTGCTCGATTCCATCTCAGACCGCTACAACTTTGCATGTTGAGGCAGTGGAACAGAGATCACCTAAATCTGTCTCAACAGATTGTTCTGGACAATCTGACAAGAGACTTTCTCTTAGTGGCTCTGTCAAGAGCACCTGGCCTTAGGCACATCCTGGGAGTTCGTGACTACAGATGCCAGCCTCTCAGGCTGGGGAGCAGTCTGGGGTCCCAAGAGAGCTTAAGGGACGTGGTCCTGAGAAGAATCTGCTCTTCCGATCAATATCTTGGCGCTTCGGTCAATTTACAACGCTCTAAGTGCATGGCCCCTGCTCTGTTCTGCCTGGTAAATCATTTTCCAATCAGACAATATAACCTCGGTGGCTTACATCAACCACCAGGGAGGAACAAGAAGTTCCCTAGTTATGTTAGAGGTGGCTCGAATTCTTCAGTGGGCGGAATCTCACAACTGTCTTTTGTCCGTGATTCGGGGTGGACAACTCGAAAGTGGACTTCCTCAGCAGATAATCCTTTTACCCAGGGGAGCTCTCCACCCGAGGTGTTTTCAGAAATAACTCTCAGATGGAGTGTTCCAGAGATAGACCTCATGGCTTCTAGTCTCAATAGCAGGCTACCCAGATACGGGTCGAGATGGAGGGATCCTTAAGCAGAATTAGTAGACGCATTAGCGGTTCCATGGAGGTTCAATCTCATATATATTTTTCCTCCATTGGTCCTTCTTCCTTGAGTAGTGGCTCGCATCAAATAGGAGCAAGCTCCGGAGATACTAATAGCTCCTTCGTGGCCTTGAAGGACTTGGTTTGCGGACCTTATAAGAATGTCCTCCTCCCCTTTGTGGAGGTTACCTTATCGTGCGGACCTTCTGACTCAGGGTACTTTCCTACATCAAAATCTCAATTCTCTGAGACTGACTGCGTGGAAATTGAGCGTTTAGTCTTATCCAAGAGAGGACACTTTAATCTAAGCTCACAAGCCGGTCACTCGCCGTATTTACCACAGTACTTACCTTCATTGGGGTGAGGAACGCAGTCTTCCATGGCACAAGGTTAAGGTTACGCAAATTCTTTCCTTTCTCCAAGATGGTTTGGAAAAGGGGTTTTCCGCCAGTTCTCTGAAGGGTCAGATCTCTGCCCTGTCGGTCTTACTGCACAAGAGATTAGTGGATCTTCCAGACATGCAGTCTTTTGTCCAGGCTCTGGCTAGAATCAGGCCTGTGTTTAAACCTGTTGCTCCGCCTCAACCTTGTTCTTTGTGTTTTGCAACCGGCTCCGTTTGAGCCTCTGCATTATTTTGACCTTTAGCTTCTATCCTGCAAGGTATTGTTTTTGTTGGCTGTTGCCTCAGCTCGCAGAGTTTCCGAGATTTCTGCTTTTCTGTGTGATCCGCCTTACCTTATTTTCCATGCTGATAGGGTGGTTTTACGTACTAAGTTAGGTTTCCTACCCAAGGTAGTCTCACATCACAACATCAATCAGGAGATTGTTGTTCCCTCCCTTCGTCCTAATCCTTCTTCCTCGAAGGAACGTTTGCTCCATAATCTGGATGTTGTACGTGCCTTAAATTTCTATCTTCAGTCTACCAAGGATTTCAGGCAATCTTCCTTGTTTGTGTTATATGCTGGTAAGCGCGGAGTTCAGAAGGCCACTGCAACTTCATTATCTTTCTGGTTGAGAAGTATCATCAGTTTGGCTTATGAGATGGCTGAACAACAGCCTCCTGAGAGGATAACGGCTTATTCCACTAGAGCAGTTTCTTCTTCCTGGGCTTTCAAGAATGAAGCTTCTATGGATCAGATTTGTAAGGCGGCTACCTGGTCCTCCTTACATACTTTTTCAAAGTTCTATAAATTTGATGTTTTTGTTTCTGCGGATGCAGCTTTTGGGAGAAAGGTGTTACAGCTTTGGTGCCCTCAGATTAGGGTCCGCCTTTCCTTTTTGCCCTTCCGTTTTATTCATTCAGTGTCCTCTGGAGCTTGGGTATTGGTTCCCAACAGTAATGAATGAAGTTGTGAACTCTTCCTGCCTTTGGAAAGAATACAAAATTTATGCTTACCAGATAAATTCCTTTCTTTCCTGGCACGGAGACTCTACGACCCCACCCATAATATTTTTTATGCGGCTTCCCTGTTATTTTTTCTTTTGCACCTCTATATCCTAATGTTTCTCTTGCTTTTCCTTGTTCCCTCTGCCGAATGACTGGTGGGATAGGGGAAGTGGGAGGGATATTTATAGCCTTTGGCTGGGGTGTCTTTGCCTCCTCCTGGTGGCCAGGTGTTTATATTCCCAACGACGAATGAAGTCGTGGACTCTCCCTGTCAGGAAAGAAAGGAATTTATCTGGTAAGCATACATTTTGTTTTTATTTAATTAATGTACAGGGCTAATTCCTAATGATATTATTGTAATAAACTTCTATTCTAATGGCACTTTCTAATGGCACCCCGCGCATGTGCTGTACCTAACTGCTTACATCACTGCTAATATTACATGCTCACTAGGGCAGTCTAATACCTGTTCATGTGACCAGCACAGTCTTGTACAGACCATCCTTCCCTAAGTTGTGTCTCAGTGGACTTGCTTTCACACACATCCTTACAAATTCACTTTCTCCACCAATAGGACAGAACTCTTAGAGATCAATCCCTTATATTGTTTGTTACTCTTACTGTCAGCCACCCACTTTAAAAGTTTATTTTTTTTGTTGAGCTGAAAGTTTGAAGTGTTCTCCAATCAGCACTCTAGCTATACAACACTTTTTTTGTAGTTAGCACAGCGACTGGAGAACAGTTTTGCTTACCAAAAACAAGTTTTGAAGTGGATGGGCGGCCAGAACACCAGGGTATTAGAAGGGCATGGATAGATCAAAAAGTAAGTTACAGCCCATTTTCTTTAGAAATGATCAATTAAAGTCTCTAAAATATTGCTTAGATTCCTTGGCTGATTTTAAACCATGTCAAGTTTTTCATCACTTTTAAGTAAAAAAAAAAATTCTATCAAAAGGGGAGGAGAGTCCACGGCTTCATTCATTACTATTGGAAATTAAGAACCTGACCTCCAAGAGGAGGCATAGACAACCCAGCCAAAGGCTTAAATACCTCCCCCAATCCCCTCATCCCCCAGTCATTCTTTGCCTTTCATTTCAGGAGGATGGCAGAGAGGTGCCGAAGTTTCGGTGGTCTCTTATGGAGAGTACTACTCTTCACTGTGGGACGGGAGTTTAAGTAGTCCTAACAAGCCTTTCAGCTCAGGGCCTGGGTGAAAGTTAGAGTCCGAAGATGCAGGGAGGGCTCTCCTCTGCGACACCATCCGACTCATATTAACAGCTCTTACAGCAATCGGCGTTGACGAGTTTCGCAGACTTTCTTCTCTCAAGTCCATGTCAGAAGCGATGCTACGACCTGTCACACTTGAAGGGCCGTGTTCCTGTTCCACGGCGTGGATTTTTGTAAGATCGTTTTATTTTTATTATATTGATAACACAGAAGACGGCCACAGTGTGGCGCCTTTTATCTTTATAGAATCAATGGTTAATATTACTGTAAAGGGGATTATTGAACAGGGGGATTTATACATGATATTCTTTATTGTGTCATTGCTGCTTTGTGTGCAGGATGAGGCTCTGGCAATGTGGTGGAACTGACAGGTTCATTTCCGGGAGTTTTTTGCACGCCCCTTTTTTTTGCGCGTTTTCTCCTTTCGGCAGGGGCGGTCCTGTTAGGGTTCTTCACTTCCGGTCTGATCTGCGACGGAGGAGACAAAGCGGTTTCTCTAGTCCGGGTCCTAGGAGGTGGTCAGTGCCCCGGATATTGGCGGTTATAAAGGTGCCTGTTCTTAATTTTGTAATTAAGATAAAAGCTATGGAGGATTCTGACGCATTGGATCTTTATCTAAGTATTTTACCTGTGTTTGTGAGGTTTCGGTAGACCAGCCTGCGCAACTATGTTCCACATGCCTTGAAAGAGCTACAGCATCTAAAAGCTACGACATCTAAAAATAAGAGACTGTCTAGTGCTACCACCTCTGAGGGTTCTCTGTCCCGTGAGGTGTGTTCCCTAATTGCGTCCCCTATTCCACATGCAGCACCCCAGAGTCCAACTGTTACCCCTTCGGGGGAGATTTGCTGTCCGCCAGATTTTGTGGACCAACTTCAAACGGCAGTCTCTAAAGTGATCCATGCTTTACTGCGTTCTGCTAAGCGCAAGCGTAGAGCTTTTCAGAGCGGCCCGACTCAGGATTCATCTATGTCGGAAACTCCTGCGGAGTGGTACGACGATGAGGCCCACTCCGACGCTTCGGAGGGGGTTCTTTCTGATTCGGAGTCCGTGTCATCTAAACCTCCGGCGGCGGAGGAGCCTAGCTATAGGTTTAAAATAGAGAATTTGAGCTTTTTGCTGAAGCAAGTGCTTGCTACTCTGGAGGTTCCGGAGCCGAAGCTTCCGGAACAACCTTCCATTCCTAAGCTGGACAGGGTGTATGAGGACAGGGTGGTGCCCCAGACCTTCCCGGTCCCTGTAAAGATGTCAAATATTATAAAGAATGAATGGGAGCTATTAGGTTCTTTCTTTTCCCCTTCTTCTAACTTTAAAAAGCTTTTCCCCGTTCCAGAGGCGCAGCTTGAGCTGTGGGGAACCATTCCCAAGGTGGATGGGGCTATCTCCACGCTCTAGAGGATAGCTTGTCGTTCAAGGAGCCCATTGATAAAAAGTTGGAAAACATGTTAAGGAAAATGTTTCAGCACACAGGGTTTGTTTTTCAACCGGCAGCTGTGTCATATTGGTGTGATTCTCTGTGTGAGATGATTGAGGGCGAGCCCTCTTTCGAAGAAGTTCAGGAAAGGATTAAGGCGCTGAAGGTTGCCAATTCTTTCATTTGCAACACCAATATGCAAATTATTCTTGGTCGGCGGACATGACTTCTAAGCTAAGGTTACTGTCCCTGCCTTTTCAAGGTAAGATTTTGTTCGGTCCAGGCCTGGATTAGATTATATCCACGGTTACGGGAGGCAAGGGTGTCTTCCTGCCCCAGGATAAGAAGGCTAAGCCTAAGGGTTCTAATTTTCATCCCTTTCGCGCGCACATGGCCCAACGCCAGCAGCCCGCCGTGAAGGCGGACCAATCTAAGGGAGCCTGGAAGCCTGCTCAGGCTTGGAAGAAGTCTAAGCAGAACAAGAAGCCCGGCGAAACAAAATCGGCATGAAGGGACAGCCCCCGACAGGTCTACGGACCAAGTAGGTGGCAGATTGTCTCTCTTCTCTGACGCCTGGTTGCAGGATGTTCAGGACCCTTGGGTTCTGGAGGTTGTCTCCCATGGTTACAGGATAGGATTCAGGTTGGGGGACGCCAGAGATCGATCTCATGGCGTCCCGATTAAATTGCAAGCTTCCCCGATATGGATCGAGGTCGAGGGACCCCCAAGCGAAGCTGATAGATACGTTGGCGGTACCTTGGGAATTCAGTCTAGTGTACATTTTTCCTTACCGCTTCTACCTCGTGTAGTGGCATGCATAATGCAGAAGAGAGCGTTGTCCATTCTGATTGCTCCTTCGTGGCAGTGGAGGACGTGGTTTGCGGATCTTGTGGGGATGTCATCCTCTCCGCCGTGGAGGTTACCCTCTCGCAGGGATCTGCTGGAACAGGGTCCTTTTCAACATCAGAATCTAGATTCTCTGTAGCTGACTTCGTGGAGATGGAACGCTTAGTCCTAGCCAAGAGAGGTTTTTCTGAAACCGTGATTGATACTGTCAGGATTTTCTTTTGGCCCTTCCCCCTTCTCCTTTAAAAGCTTCCCCTCAGCTGCAGACAAGTGCTTAGTAATTTGTCTAGCTTTCCTAACACTGTGCTGAGCTGCAGTGTGTTTGTTGTTACCGCCTATGTAAATCAAGGATTCCTACAGCAAATACTACTCAAAGACTTTCTCCCTCATCTGGGGATATTGCTTCTACTTATTCCCAGCTTTCTGGATGTGACACTTATTTGGAACAGTGTTATATCACCGTTTACTTAGCACTTTCGTTTCACTACGAATCCTAACTTACCTGAAGTTTCCATTACGGCTTATGTATAACTAAGTGAAGCCTGCGTGTCATTTAATCTCCTACTCTGCACCGCTCTTAAACCTCAGACGTTACTCTGTACTAGTAACGCTCCTCTTTTCCTCTCAGCCGCAACCGGAGATTCAACCCGAGACATACGGAGGTCACATGACAGCAGCTCACTACAGCTGATCACCCGGGCTGCTGCCTAGCCGCACTGGCTAACTCAGAGCTAAAACCTATGCAGCGTGTCTCCAGTTCTTATGCTGCTTCATCCCCTCAGTCTGGAGTTGTGAACAAGCTTTCAGGACATTGCTACTCGCAACCTCCTACTGACTTCTAGTTCTAAATCAGCTATTCTCACTACCGGAATAACTTAGCTCCCAAATCTTAAAGGGACAGGCATACCTGTTATATTCAAAAATGGATTCACATACAAAGCCAGTTATCTATATCCTACATTGTCACAATTCAAGGATAACTCAGCTGTTGATATATTAAGCCTTCTAATAGCTCACTAAATACTACTTTATAGATTTTGGTACTGTAGTATACTTGCAGGATCTTTTCAATAATTTCATAACAAAAGAAGGAAGCAAATTAAATAATAGAAGTAAATTGGAAAGTTGTTTAAAATTATATTCTCTATCTGAATCATGAAAGAAAACTTTTGGGTTTCATGTCCCTTTAAGGTTTTACAGAGGGCTCCGTTTGAGCCTATGTATTCTCTTGACATAAGGATCCTGTCTTGAATGGTTCTTTTCCTGTTAGCCATCGCATCGACCCGCAGAGTTTCCGAACTGGTGGCCTTGCAACATGAGCCCCCTTATCTGGTGTTTCACGTGGATAAGACTGTTCTTCGCACAGGCTTGAGATTTCTTCCCAAGGTGGTGTCTGACCGTAACATCAATCAGGAAATAGTTGTTCCTTCTTTGTGCCCTAGTCCCTCTTCTTCTAATACGAGGCTACTTCATAATCTGGATGTGGTTCGTGCCTTGAAGTTCTATCTTCAGGCGACTAAAGATTTCAAACAATTCAACTCTCTTTTTGTAGTCTATTCAGGGAAGCGAAGGGGTCAACGGGCCTCTGCTACTTCTTTGTCTTTTTGGCTGAGGAGCTTGATCCGCCTCGCCTATGAGACGGCGGGACACAAGCCCCCTCAGAGGATTACGACTCATTCTACTACAGCTGTGGCTTCTTCTTGGGCCTTCAAAAATGAGGCTTCTATGGAGCAGATTTGTAAGGCGGCTACCTGGTCATCCTTGCATACTTTCACAAAGTTTTACAAATTTGACGTCTTTGCTTCTGCGGAAGCTGTTTTTGTGAGATTCAAGCTATTAAAGCTATGGGGTCCTCAGTTTAAGGGTCTGCCTTTACTCTCCTGGTTTCATTCAGTGTCCTCTAGAGCTTGGGTATATGTTTCCCAATAGTAATGAATTAAACCGTGGACTCACCTTCCCTTTAGATGGAAAACATAATTTATGCTTACCTGATCATTTTATTTCCATCATGGAGAGCAGAGTCCACGTCTCCCGCCTGTATCTCCGGTGGGCGGCCCCAAATTTAATGTTTTTTTCTGGCACCATTTATACCCTGATATTTCTCCTACTGTTCCTTGTTCCCTCGGCAGAATGACTGGGGAATGAGGGGATTGGGGGAGGTATTTAAGCCTTTGGCTGGGTTGTCTTTGCCTCCTCCTGGTGGCCAGGTTCTTAATTCCCAATAGTAATGAATAAAGCCGTGGACTCTCCTCCCCACGATAGAAATAAAATTATCAGGTAAGCATAATTTATGTTTTTTACAAAAAATATATTAGAAATGTTTTCTCATGAGGTATTGTTTAGCTGTTAAATTTTGGTTCTTTTTCTCCGTTTGTATTTTGTGTATGTATATCCCAGGAATTTATGATGCCTGCAACACCAAGATGGATAATAATCGTATTTAATAAACTGTTTTTTTGTTATTTAAGGTATATATAAAAAGCGCTAATTTAGTTAAAAAAAAGTTCAATAACAAATTGTGTTAAAAACAGAAAGCAACTTACTTATAAATTGAGCACTTAGAAATTCTCAGTGCACCTATTGCCTTTAGTGAGATAAGGGAGCATATGATTTTGCAGCAAAAGTCCTCTACTGAGCATTGGCAAGAAAGTGAAAAGAGCTAGTACAGGTGTCTCCTAGCAACCACTTTAAATGAAAAGCTACTTACTTTGCCTTCCTGTAGAGACCATGGCCCCCTTTGTAGGGCTGTGACAGATAGTAATGGAACCGCACAAATGTTAAGAAGTAAAAAATAATAATAATAATAAAAAAAATATTTATATATAAATCATTGCAATTTGAATTAACATTTTAAAATTATTTTAACCAAGTATAATCCACTGCTTAGTCATTTTTATTAAATCAATGTATATCCATTGTTTTAGAATATTTTACATTTCTCTAAAATGTGTCTTTTTAAAATATCCGTTTAGGAAAATTCTTCACTTTACTGAACAGTAAATGCATTATTGATTATGCACTATTGTCCTTCAAGAACAACATAAAGTTTCTTACTATAAGTATGAACTAAATGTATGTCATTTTAAAAGCAGCCTGATGGCCAAGCTTACTAATGTAGAATAAACATGTCGAACACTGCTGTGCCTTGGCTTTGAATTAATTTGTACCAAAAAATGTGAATTCTCTTTGTTTTTAATGGTATTAGATGATATAGGATTTGTTCTTCTTTTTTTTATCTGGTAGCGACCATTAGAACAAAGCTTTCTATTATTTACAGTAGGGGTGCTGACAGCACATACAGGAGAATGGAAAATGTTGAGGTTTAATGACCATTAGCTATTAGTGGTGTGTCTTGCATCTGATAGTTATTATGGACACATACTGTGAAGACTAATCATTGTTTCAACAGAGCCCAGTTTGTGGAGAGTGTTATAGTCCAACTTCTGATGGAATTCTCTGCCTCCAGAAGCACCTTCAGATTCTGCATTCAAGGGCAAGATGGGAAACACTTCCTTCTGGTGAGAAATTGTCAAAGGTTTTTACTTAGTGACAGTGTAACTTATTGACATAATCAACCTTTAATAATCTTTTTCATATAGCACATTCATAATACAAATCATATTGTGTTTAAATTGTTCTAATGCGCATTAATCTAGGCCACTTAATGGCCTCTTGTTCTATTTGTGTCTCACTGAGAATAAATTGGACAAATTAAAACAAAAAAGCTTCTTATAATTTTCTAAAATATTTTCTTATATAAAATGTAATTAATGATCGGTTACGTGTTTTCTTTTTTTCTTTTTAACCAAGCATCACTAACAGTGACAACTGAAAAAGAAAAATATACAAATATATTTTAAAGCACATTTTTTTTATTGTCATTACTTCCCGGAAGCCGTTTTCTTATCCAACTGAATTTTTTTTACAGTCATTCTATCTGGCTTTAAATGGCTTCTTGTTTGATGTCACTGAACGCTAAAATTACATGTTAGAATGTTGTATGATTCAGTTTGTAATTAACTAGGTGTAATGTGTATGCAAGATATAAAGACATATTTAGCATTATTGGTTACTGCAGCACAGTTGGAGGTCAATTAGTTAGCTGTCCTAATCAGATCCAGAGACCAAAATGTTTGCAGGAGGAACTGGTAGTATGTAAAAGGCAACAAAGACAAGTTTCAGTAAAGAGAAGTGACCCTCAGTTATTGGAGTGTAAGTTATTCTGAAGAGAAATGCTTCATTGCCCAGGGTTAAATATAGGATTGGAGGATATAAGAGAGTGTGTGTGTGAAGAACATGTGATTTATGAGAGCATTAAAAATGAGAAAAAGTGAATGAAGCTAGAAACTAAATTTTAGAGATGTTTTAGGCATTCCAGAAGTGTGCTAAGACAAGATTTATTGTTTGCATGTACAGTGACAAATTTCTTTTTCATAAGATGCCAAGGTTCCATCTAAAAAGAATGCTATGCAATATTAGTAATATATAGCAACTATTTTTTTCCTGTGGATATTTGTTTAGAAAAGTAGAGAAAATCAATGGCCTAGACAATCAGTCTCATACTTTTTAATAAGTTTGTGGGTAATAAAAGACATCTTTCTCCCTCTCTCCCTTGTCCCGGGTTTGACTGGTAAAACCTATGAAAGATACAACCTATCACTAATATTAACAACTGGGCCTATATGGCATTTAAATAGGGGATTTTGTTTCAAAGTATTTAGGTCAAAGTATAGGGAAATTCCTGGCATAGTTGGGATTATCAGCTGTATTTACTTCATGGACGTCTGCACTTTTCAGTCAATAGAGTGTAGGCAGTGCAGTTGCATAGGTTACATTTTTGAGGATGCTGCCATACTAGGCCAGGATCAGAGGCTTGAGATAAATGTAATGTCAAGAGGGGATTGTATTCAAGTAGCTGACAGACCACATTAACATCAGCATATTTAACAGAAAATACTTTCATGTTGTTTGTGATTGACTCATACCTCATACATATCAGATTATATTTGACAATATCAAATGAATTATTTTCTATCTCTAAATTAAGTACCAACAAGTATTACAAATGGAAAAACACTCTGATTAGCAATTCCTCAGAATGAATCATAAGTAAACACAAATGCTGCACTAGAGAAAAGCAGGTACACACATAAAAGAAATCATAAAATATCTAAACACTCAGAATATATTGTTGAGAACAACCAAAAGTTAAATTAATAAATATAATTTCTTTCCTAAGATATGGTGAGTCCACAGGTTCATCAATTACTGTTGGGAATATCACTCCTGGCCAGCAGGAGGAGGCAAAGAGCACTACAGACAAACTGTTAAGTAGCACTTCCCTTCCCACAACCCCCAGTCATTCTCTTTAGCTTTGGGGCAAGGAGGAGGTGAAGTTTAGGTGTCTGAAGAAAATTTCACTTCAATGAAGATTTTTATTTTTTTGAAAGCCAGAGTAGGTTTGCTCTGATCTTTCCTTTCAAGTTTGGGTATAGCCGTACTCCACGTTAGTCTCTTTAGTAGGGCAGTGGTGGCTTTCAACCAGTTAGGAACTTGTGAGGAGGGCCTCACTACATTTTTCTAACATGTTACGGCCCTTGTATAGAAAGCCAAAGTAGGTTTACTTTGATCTTTCTTTTTGTCACAGGTCTCTGTAAGGAGTGGCATCCTTCCATACCATGTGAGCTGTCCTCCTGCCGGACAGCTAGATACAGGTAAGTGCTTTTTTATCTTCTAAGTATGGGAGGCTGTGCACGTCTAAGGACTCTGCAGAATTTATTGGGACACAATATATCCTTACTAGGATATTAATATTGACAGTGTGCAGGCACTTATTGTGAGATGGGAAACTGTTTCCCCTTTAGTGGTGAAAGTGGTTAACAATTACATGAGGCTATTATTGTAAATATTCATATGTGTGATCGTTTTATATTTTTAACGATCTTGTGACTGGATTACTGATTTGCTTATGCGAACTATGGCCCGGCTCCTTTTACATGTCTAAATTAGCTACTAATTTATCAAAGTTCTTCTCAGTGGTACAGGATGTTGTGGCTCCTAAACTTGACTTCAATGCTAAAGTTAGATTCTCTGAGAAATAAGAGCATTTAAATTTTAGCGTGCCGTTTTTTTAAAAACAAAATTTTTTTATTTTTTTATTTTAAGCTGCGCAAGTATGGCTTTGCCTTCCAGTCTCCACCTCCTTCTTGTAGGATCGGAGCGGCCCAATTCTGTCAGTTTCTGTGCGCTTACGTGACTAGGGCTCCTTCTCAGAATGAGAACGGAGTGGCGGGCAGATATACAGGCTTGACCTGTTGGGAGACTGTAGGTTTTTCCAGAGCCCACGATGTTCTTAGAACTTTGCGCATTAAAGTAGATCGATGGCGATCTGCTTGGTGCTGGGGGGGAGGAGTTTACACAAATGGCTGAGTCTTCCTGTTTAAATTAGAAGATATCTTGAATTATGAAGATTCTTCTTTTCTTTAAAAAGTCCCAATAGTGTCCTTTTATAATGAGAGGGACTTTTTTTTTTTTTTAATAGCTGTTTTCAGGAGACCTCCTTGTACATTTTCTTATTAAAAAATTTCCTTCACCTTAAGAAATTATTTTTTACTACATTTTAGAACAGAGTTCTGTTTTTATGTGTATTTCTTTCATGTAATTAGCAAGAGTCCATGAGCTAGTGACGTATGGGATATACATTCCTACCAGGAGGGGCAAAGTTTCCCAAACCTTAAAATGCCTATAAATACACCCCTCACCACACCCACAATTCAGTTTTTACAAACTTTGCCTCCGATGGAGGTGGTGAAGTAAGTTTGTGCTAGATTCTACGTTGATATGCGCTCCGCAGCAAGTTGGAGCCCGGTTTTCCTCTCAGCGTGCAGTGAATGTCAGAGGGATGTGAGGAGAGTATTGCCTATTTGAATGCAGTGATCTCCTTCTACGGGGTCTATTTCATAGGTTCTCTGTTATCGGTCGTAGAGATTCATCTCTTACCTCCCTTTTCAGATCGACGATATACTCTTATATATACCATTACCTCTGCTGATTCTCGTTTCAGTACTGGTTTGGCTTTCTACAAACCTGTAGATGAGTGTCCTGGGGTAAGTAAATCTTATTTTCTGTGACACTCTAAGCTATGGTTGGGCACTTTGTTTATAAAGTTCTAAATATATGTATTCAAACATTTATTTGCCTTGACTCAGAATGTTCAACTTTCCTTATTTTTCAGACAATCAGTTTCATATTTGGGATAATGCATTTGAATTAATCATTTTTTCTTACCTTTCAAAAATTTGACTCTTTTTTCCCTGTGGGCTGTTAGGCTCGCGGGGGCTGAAAATGCTTCATTTTATTGCGTCATTCTTGGCGCGGATTTTTTTGGCGCAAAAATTCTTTTCCGTTTCCGGCGTCATACGTGTCGCCGGAAGTTGCGTCATTTTTTTGACGTTATTTTGCGCCAAAAATGTCGGCGTTCCGGATGTGGCGTCATTTTTGGCGCCAAAAGCATTTAGGCGCCAAATAATGTGGGCGTCTTGTTTGGCGCTAAAAAAATATGGGCGTCGCTTTTGTCTCCACATTATTTAAGTCTCATTATTTATTGCTTCTGGTTGCTAGAAGCTTGTTCACTGGCATTTTTTTCCCATTCCTGAAACTGTCATTTAAGGATTTTGTTCAATTTTGCTTTATATGTTGTTTTTTCTATTACATATTGCAAGATGTTCCACGTTGCAACTGAGTCAGAAGATACTTTAGGAAAATCACTGCCGGGGCTGGATCTACCAAGCTAAGTGTATCTGCTATAACTTTTTGGTATCTGTTTCTCCAGCTGTTGTTTGTATTGCATGTCATGACAAACTTATTAATGCAGATAAAATTTCCTTTAGTACTGTTATATTACCTGTTGCTGTTCCGTCAACATCTAAATTTCAGAGTGTTCCTGATAAACATAAGAGATTTTATTTTTTAAATCCATTTAGAAGGCTATGTCTGTTATTTCTCCTTCTAGTTTACATAAAAGTCCTTTAAAACTTCTCTTTTTTTCAGATGAATTTTTAAATGAACATCATCATTCTGATACTGATAATGGTTCTTCTGGTTCAGAGGTTTCTGTCTCAGAGGTTGATGCTGATAAATCTTTGTATTTGTTCAAGATGGAATTTATTCGTTCTTTATTTTAAAGAAGTATTAATTGCTTTAGATATAGAGGATTCTAGTCCTCTTGATACTGAATCCAAACGTTTAAATAGGGTTTTTAAATCTCCTGTAGTTATTCCAGAAGTGTTTAATCTCCCTGATGTTTTTTCTGAAGTATTTTCCAGGGAATGGAATAATTTGGGTAATTCTTTTACTCCTTCTAAACGTTTAAGCAATTATATCCTGTGCCATCTGACAGATTAGAGTTTTTTGGGACAAAATCCCTAAGGTTTGGGGCTGTCTCTATTCCTGCTAAAATGTACTACTATTTCTACGGCAGATAGTACTAAATTTAAGGATCCTTTAGATAAGAAAATTGAATCCTTTCTAAGAAAAGTTTACTTATGTTCAGGTAATCTTCTTAGACCTGCTATATTTTTACCGGATGTTGCTGCAGCTTCAACTTTTTGGTTAGAAGTTTTAGCACAACAAGTAACAGATCATAATTTTATAGCATTATTATTATTCTATAACATGCTAATAATTTTATTGGTGATACCATCTTTTGATATCATTATTGTTGATGTCAGGTATATGTCTCTAGCTATTTTAGCTAGAAAAGCTTTATGGATTAAACTTGGAATGCTGATATGTCTTCTAAGTCAACTTTGTTTTCCCTTTCTGTCCAGGGTAATAATCATTTTGTCGTTCTTTTTTTCATAATAAGGAACAAAAGCCTGATCCTTCATCCTCAGGAGCGGTATCAGTTTGGAAACTTTTTCCAGTTTGGAATATATCCAAGCCTTATAGAAACCTATAGTCAGCTCCTAAGTACCCATGAAGGTGCGGCCCTTTTTTCCAGTTCAGCTGGTATGGGGCAGATTACGTTTTCTTCAAAGGAATTTGGATCAATTCCGTTCTCAATCTCTGGTTTCAGAACATTGTTTCAGAAAGGTACAGAATTGGCTTCAAGTTAAGGCCTCCTGCTAAGAGATTTTTTTTCTTTCCCGTGTCCCAGTTAACACAGCAAGGCTCAGCATTTCTGAAATGTGTTTCAGATCTAGAGTTGGCTGGAGTAATTATGCCAGTTCCAGTTCTGGAACAGGGACTAGGGTTTTATTTTATCTCTTCATTGTACCAAAGAAGGTCAATTCCTTCAGACCAGTTCCGGATCTATCAATATTGAATCGTTATGTAAGGATACCAACATTCAAGATGGTTACTGTAGGACTATTCTGCCTTTTGTTTAGTAAGGGCATTATATGTCTACAATAGATTTACAGGATGTGTATCTGCATATTCCGATTCATCCAGATCATTTTTAGTGTCTGAGATTCTCTTTTTAGACAAGCATTACCAGTTTTGTGGCTCTACCGTTTGGCCTAGCCTCAGTTCCAAGAATTTTTTTCAAAGATTCTCGGTGCCCTTCTTTCTGTATTCAGAGAACGGGGTTTTGGTATTTCCTTATTTGGACGATTATCTTGGTATTTGCTCAGTCTTCTCATTCGAAGAATCTCATGCGAATCGATTTGTGTTGTTTCTTCAAGATCATGGTTGGAGGATCAATTTACCAAAAAGTTCATTGATTCCTCAGTCAAGGGTAACCTTTCTGGGTTTCCAGATAGATTCAGTGTCCATGACTCTGTCTTTAATAGACAAAAGACGTCTAAAATTGATTTCAGCTTGTTGAAACCTTCAGTCACAATCATTCCCTTCGGTAACCTTATGCATGGAAATTCTAGGTCTTATGACTGCTGCATCGGACGCGATTCCTTTTGCTCGTTTTCACATGCGACCTCTTCAGCTCTGTATGCTGAATCAATGGTGCAAGGATTACACAAAGATATCTCAATTTATATCTTTAAAAACCGATTGTTCGACACTCTCTAACGTGGTGGACAGATCACCATTGTTTAATTTAGGGGGCTTCTTTTTGTGCTTCCGACCTGGACTGTAATTTCAACAGATACAAGTCTCACAGGTTGGGGAGCTGTGTGGGGATCTCTGACGGCACAAGGAGTTTGGGAATCTCAGGAGGTGAGATTACCGATCAATATTTTGGAACTCCGTGCAATTTTCAGAGCTCTTCAGTTTTGGCCTCTTCTGTAGAGAGAATCGTTCATTTGTTTTCAGACAGACAATGTCACAACTGTGGCATACATCAATCATCAAGGAGGGACTCACAGTCCTCTGGCTATGAAAGAAGTATCTCAAATTTTTTTGGTTTGGGCGGAATCCAGCTCCTGTCTAATCTCTGCGGTTTATATCCCAGGTGTAGACAATTGGGAAGCGGATTATCTCAGCCGCCAAATGTTCCATCCGGGCGAATGGTCTCTTCACCCAGAGGTATTTCTTCAGATTGTTCAAATGTGGGAACTTCCAGAAATAGATCTGATGGCGTCTCATCTAAACAAGAAACTTCCCAGATATCTGTCCAGATCCCGGGATCCTCAGGCGGAGGCAGTGGATGCATTTTCACTTCCTTGGAAGTATCATCCTGCCTATATTTTTCCGCCTCTAGTTCTTCTTCCAAGAGTAATCTCCAAGATACTGAAGGAATGCTCGTTTGTTCTGCTGGTAGCTCCGGCATGGCCTCACAGGTTTGGTATGCGGATCTTGTCCGGATGGCCTCTTGCCAACCATGGACTCTTCCGTTAGACCAGACTTTCTGTCGCAAGGTCCTTTTTTCCATCAGGATCTGAAATCCTTAAATTTATAGGTATGGAGATTGAACGCTTGATTCTTGGTCAAAGAGATTTCTCTGACTCTGTGATTAATACTATGTTACAGGCTCGTAAATCTGTATCTAGAGAGATATATTATAGAGTCTGGAAGACTTATATTTTTTGGTGTCTTTCTCATCATTTTTCTTGGCATTCTTTTAGAATGCCGAGAATTTTTTTCAGTTTCTTCAGGATGGTTTAGATAAGGGTTTGTCTGCAAGTTCCTTGAAAGGACAAATCTCTGCTCTTTCTGTTCTTTTTCACAGAAAGATTGCTATTCTTCCTGATATTCATTGTTTTGTACAAGCTTTGGTTCGTATAAAACCTGTCATTAAGTCAATTTCTCCTCCTTGGAGTTTGATTTTGGTTCTGGGAGCTCTTCAAGCTCCTCCCTTTGAACCTATGCATTCATTGGTCATTAAATTACTTTCTTGGGAAGTTTTGTTCCTTTTGGCCATCTCTTCTGCCAGAAGAGTTTCTGAATTATCTGCTCTTTTCTTGTGTCTCCTTTTCTGATTTTTCATCAGGATAAGGCGGTGTTGCGAACTTCTTTTGAATTTTTACCTAAAGTTGTGATTTCCAACAACATTAGTAGAGAAATTGTGGTTCCTTCATTATGTCCTAATCTTAAGAATTCTAAGGAGAAAGCATTGCATTCTTTGCATGTTGTTAGAGCTTTGAAATATTATGTTGAAGCTACTAAGTCTTTCCGAAAGACTTCTAGTCTATTTGTTATCTTTTCCGGTTCTAGAAAAGGCCAGAAAGCTTCTGCCATTTCTTTGGCATCTTGGTTGAAATCTTTAATTCATCTTGCCTATGTTGAGTCGGGTAAAACTCCGCCTCAGAGGATTACAGCTCATTCTACCAGGTCAGTTTCTACTTCCTGGGCGTTTAGGAATGAAGCTTCGGTTGATCAGATTTGCAAAGCAGCAACTTGGTCCTCTTTGCATACTTTTTCAATTCTACCTTTTTGATGTATTTTCTTCTTCTGAAGCAATTTTTGGTAGAAAAGTACTTCAGGCAGCGGTTTCAGTCTGAATCTTCTGCTTATGTTTTTTTTTTTTTGTAAACCATTTATTTATGTCCAACAATGAGTACAGGTTCCATGAAAACAAGAAGCCATGATTTTAGAGTTCATAAACAACCAACAGACAGAAAAAGAAAGACAATGGGGAGAAAATAATGATTATTAACCAAAATTACATATTACCCATCATGTGCACAATTGATAAAACCTAAGCCGTCTGCCTAATTTTTTATTACTCATTGTTGGAGTGTTTTATTTATAAGGATTGAGGGGAAAAAAAAGAGGGAAAAGGAAAGAAAGAAGAAAAAAGAGAGGAAGAAGAAAAAAAAAAAAAAAAAAAGAAAAAAAGGAAAAAAAAAAAAAAAAAAGTCCCGGGTCTCTCATTCCCTCCCCAATTCACCACATACCCAACACCACTAATTCCGAATTCTTAAATGGAGAGATTAAGTAATCGATTTCTCTCTCAGGGAAAATCTTAATAAATGGAGCCCACTTGTCAAAAAATTTCTTTACATCAGGTTCATTGTCTATGTTAGTATTTTTCTGTTCTAAAACATATTGTTTCTTTAAATGATCCCTGATTTCAACAATGGTTGGCACCGACCTCATTTTCCATTTCTGGCAGAGCAGATATCTGGTAGCTAAGATAGATAGATTAACTAGTTTCTCATTAGGCTGTCGCCCTATTCCAGATTTCAGACAGAATACAATCTGGAACAGGGAGAGAGATATTTGTTCAATTTTAAGTTTACTTTTAAGCCAGTATTCCAGCTTGCTCCAAACATTGCTCACTCTGGGACATTGCCAGAACATATGAACTATGTCAGCAGCAAAATAAGAACATTTGGGACATTTATTAAATTGATGATTACGGACTCTGAGGCCTCTTTCCGGGGTGAAGTATGCCCTATGCAAGAGTTTTAAATGAGCATCACGCCAATTGAGGGAGGATGTTGTTTTTGTTACTTTATTAATTGACAATTGGATAGTTTCTGAGTCAATATTGCTGTATGGGATTAAAGTATCCCAGGACCCGGCCAGTTTTTCCAATATCGGGGTTGCTTTGGTAAGGTTCAATGAATAGTAACATGGGGCAATAGACATGGAAGAATTTTTAGTTATCATTAACCAGGTTTCTAAACTTCCCAAGGACCAATTCCATCCGATCTTGTGTACAAGCTCTGTAATATAGTGTCTTATCTGTAAATATGCATAGAAATCTTTATTTGATAAATTGAATTCATGTCTCAACTCCTCAAAAGATTTAATACATTTTCTCTCCTGATTGACAAAGTGAATAACCCTGTCCAGCCCCTTGCTATGCCATCTATTAAAGATAAGTGAATCCAATCCTGGTTGGAAATTCGGGTTTCTAGTTAGGGGAAGATGTTTTGACCCCATAGGGCTTATAGAGAGGGATTTAGATATTTTGAACCAAGCTTTAATCGGGTTTGAAATAGATTTAAGCTCCTTTATACTTCTGGGGAGATCTTTAGGGCTCGTATGTGCAAGAGCTATTGGGGAATATGGGTCACATATATTAAATTCAAGGTCATTATTTAAGACATAGTTCTTAATGGAAAACCAATCTGCTATTATGCGGGCCAAAAAGCAAAGATTATAAAATCTTAAGTTCGGAAGTGCCAATCCTCCCAGCTCCCTTGGCACCATTAGTTTAGCAAGGGCTATTTTAGGCCTCTTCCCCTGCCATACAAACTGCCCAATTGATGAGTTCATTGAGCGTATGTCTCTCTCAAATAAAATTAAAGGGACATTCTGTAAAATATAAAGCAGTTTTGGGAGCAGGGTCATTTTAACTAAGGCTGAGCGACCGGATATTGAAAGTGGTAGATTTTGCCAGGCCTTAAGCCTTTCTTTGATAAAGCTTAACATTGGGGTTATGTTCATCTTATATAGATCTTTTAAATTAATTGGTATTTTGATTCCCAAGTATTTCAATGAATCTGTTACTACTCTAAAGGGTAAGTCTGTCTTACTAGTTTTATTTTTCCTGAGCCACATTAGTTCCGATTTTATCGCATTTACTTTGTATCCTGAGAATACCCCGAAGTGGTCAGTGATTTGCAGTAGTTTTGGAATATTTTGCGCTGTATTAGATATGTATATAAGTAGGTCATCCGCATATAGTCCGACTTTCATTTCATGCCTCCTAATTTTTATGCCCTCCAGTGAGTTCCTAATTCTAATTGCTAGGGGTTCTATGGCTAGGTCAAAAAGGAGCGGGGAGAGAGGACAGCCCTGACGAGTGCCCCTTTTTAATGCAATTGGTGGGGAGATATCATCGTTAATAATCAATCTTGTGGAAGAGTGACTATAGAGGCTCTCCACAAATTTAGGGAAATTCCCTACAATCCCGAACCTTGCTAATGAGAGAATTAGATGTTTGTGAACTACCATGTCAAAAGCTTTTTCCGCATCAAGTGACAAGATGGCCAGGTCCGGGGAGTCCTCTCCCCCCGCCCCCTGTGGGATCACTCCCTGAATATATTCCATAGTCACCAGTAATTCCCTAATCTTTGCAGACGAGTTACGATTATTGAGAAAACCAGCTTGGTCCGGATGGATTACTATAGATAGGATAGCCTGGAGCCTAGTTGCTAAAATGGAGGAGAGTATTTTATAGTCTGAATTTAACAATGCAATTGGTCTATAAGACTCCTTACATGTAGGGTCCTTCCCTTCTTTTAAGATCAAAGTAGTTAAAGAAGACGCAAAGGAGGATGTGGGTTGTTTATGAGAAATAAAGATATCATTATAAAGGTTTGCTAAATAAGGAACTATCTCCGACGATAAGATTTTATAGAGCTCATTGGGCAATCCATCCGGTCCAGCTGCCTTGTTCAAGGGGAGCTTAGAGATTATTTTTCCAATTTCTTCCCGCGTAATAGGGGCGTTAAGTCTAGCGGCCTCCTCGGAGGTAATCCTAGGAAAGATAATATTACTGTAGAATTCGGCTGCTTTATCTATGTCAAAGTCTGTATTAGTATAAAGTTGTTGGTAGTATTGATGAAACAAATTTGTGATTTCATCAGAGCTAGAGAGATATTTCTCATTATGTTGGATTTTATCAATGTTAGATTTTTTGTTCTCACTTTTAATTAGTTTAGATAGCATTTTACCAGACCTATTTCCGAATTTGTGTAATTTAGCTTGCAATCTAATCTCGTTATGTGTTTCCTGAGCTAGAAAGAAGGTATCTCTTGCTGCTTTAATTCGTATGTACTTTGCCCAGTTTAGAGGAGTTCTCTCTAATAGGTAAGTGTTGTAGGCGTTAACCAGAGAATTATAGGCTTCCTTTTCCCTTGCTTTTTTTTTTTTATTTTGGATGATGGAATATGCTGTGATTTCTCCTCTGAGGACTGCCTTAGCAGTTTCCCAGAAGATATCTGAACGGTCCACATAGTTAATATTAAATTGCGCATATTCCGTGAATCGATTCCTGAGCCACTGTTTAAACTTCAAGTCAGTAAAAAGGAAATAAGGGAAGAAAAAACGGAGGGTCTTTGTTTTAGATTGTACCCAATTAAATTCAAGGGAGATAGGCCCGTGGTCTGATAGAAAAATTGGCATTATCTGAGATTTAATCTTTAAGGAACTCAGATGATCACTAATCAAGAATAAATCGATCCTGGACAAGGTTTTGTGAGCCTTGGATAGGCAAGTGAAATCTTGTGTGTCGGGATTCTGATATCTCCAGATATCTCGCAGGGAAAGAATTTGTTTAATCTTTTTGACCAACTTAAAATCAAGATTATCCTTCTTCTGTTTCAGAGGCTTAGAGTCTTTTCTAAGTCTGTCTATAGGGCATTGGGGGGCCATATTAAAGTCCCCCCCCAGAATTAAATAACCTTCCACACAGGAAAGAAGTTTAGTTTGTAATAAATCCCAGAATTCCGGGTCAGTTTTATTCGGGCCATAGACATTACAAATTGTATATTTTGTCCGGCCTATTTTTACTTTGACTACTACATATCTCCCCCCGGGATCGGCCTCAGAGTACAGAACCTCTGCTTGAATTTTTTTGCCTATAAGTATTGCAACTCCCCTTTTCTTCCCTTGACTTGGTGCTACATAGACCTCTTTTACCCAGGATGATTTTAGTTTTAATGACTCCTCTAAACCTAAATGGGTTTCCTGTATTAGGCCAATATCCGCCTGAACCTTCCGCAAATGTGATAAGATGGCTTTACGTTTGATGGGGGAGGAAATTCCTCCAACATTCCACGATACAATTTTAAAATTATCAGGATTAAACGTCATATTTCTCTATGTATAAAGGAAGTGGTATTGGTGGAATGAGGAGGGACGAGAGAACCGGGCGGGAGGAGAAAGAGGAGAGAGGGGAGAAAGAGAAAAAAAGAGAGAAAAAAAAAAAAAAAAAAAAAAAACACAGAACCCCCAGACAAAAAAGTGGGAAAGGGGGAAAAAATAAAAAAGAGTAGGAGGGGACTAGTTCCCCGTGGTTTATAGTCACTTCCATCATACTCTGCCTACTTAAGCTGCTAATTTGTAAGCTATATTTATGTATCTAAAGTCTTAAGAAGATTCTCCGCCATTTGAAAATCATCTGTAATGTGTGTTGTCCCATTTATTACTACCTTCAGTTTTGAGGGATAGAAAAGGGCCGCCCTACAACCTTGATGAATAAACTTAGAACAAATTGGGGCCAACTCTCTTCTCTTTAAGGCTGTATCTGCCGCAAAATCCTGAAAAATCAGAATTCTACTGTCTTCTATTGTAATTGGTTGATTCTTCCGAAAATACTGCAGGAGAAGATCTTTATCTTTATAATTCAATAATCTAGCGATTATAGGTCGCGGTCTCCTGCTAATGTTACTGTCAGGGCGTAGAGGTCCCATTCTATGGGCTCTTTCTACTATAATAGGTGGGTGTGTAGAGGGGATTTTTAGCGCTCTAGTAAGTGTGTGAGAAATAAAGGTATCAAGGTTTTCAAATTTTTTATTTTCAGGAAGACCTATTATTCTCAGGTTGTTCCGCCTAGAGCGGTTTTCGAGGTCTTCGACCCTGTCTAACAATTTTTGTATTATTTTAGCTGAGGTCTCTATTTTGGTACTATACATCGTTGCTTGGTCTTCTAGGTCTGAGACCCTCTGTTCTGCTTCTTGCAGTCTTCCCGAGAATTGCCTCACTTCTTGGGTTAGGGAGGAAATATCTAGCTTAATATCGGATTTAAGTAGTTCAAATTTGGGGGCGAGAGCCTCCGTGATATTAGACACCAATGCCTGCATATCAAGATTTTCTGATAATAATGTCATATTACTGGGGTTTGTTTGTTCCTTAAGTTTCCTGTCTTTATGTCTTCCTGCCATATTTGGGGAAGGATTTTTAGGGGAGTTAGAAAGGAATTTATCCATGTACCACGTGGTGTAAGTGAACAATTAAGTGCCACACGCGGGGGGAGAGAAAAAAAAAAAAAAAAAAAAGGGGGGGTGAATTGGGAGTGATGGATTGTGTGCAGGAAAAGGTAGTGCAAGTTGTGCCAGTGAGGGAAGCTGGGAAGTGAGGGGGTAGTATCTAGGGGCTACTGGAGCCCGGCGGTGCAAGGGGCACTAGGCCCGTGGTAAGTGAGAAAATTAAGAAGGTACAAAGTTAATGTGTGTATTAATTTATAATGAAGAGTGAGAAGTGAAAAAGGAAGGAAAAAAAAAAAAAAAAAAAGAGCAGAAAAAAGTTTATAGTGGTAACAGGGAGCGTTCCTCTCGAAATCTCCTATGTGTAAACAGGAAGTTACTTATCAGTCGTAGTTGGCCCCTTTATCAGAGTTATCTTTTAATATGGAGGATTGGGGGTCAAAATGAGAAAGGGAGGAGGAAACACAAGGACTAAAGTTGGTGGTTCTACTTGTATAATGTTGTTACTAGTATATGTAGTATGTTTTTATAAGGGTTGTGAACTAAGTGTTTTCCCAGAGACTAAAGCATTTTTTGGTGAGCTTTTATCCCACCTATTGTGATTATGCAATTCTAGTTATTGCAAATTCTTCCCTTTTTTTCTGTTTCCTCACTCTATAAAAATACCTTCAGAGAGTCTGTAACCCCAATATCTAAATTAGCATTCTCCCTCTTCTTCTTATTTGTATATGTTTAAATGGCGTGAGGGGGAGGGTGGAGAAATTAAATAGCAATTTTAACCTTTTCCCCTCATAAAGGAGGTGAATAACATGTGCTTCTAGTTTAACTATTCCTCTCTACTGTATAAAGCCCTGAGAGTTTAACTTTCTTTAACCTTTAGCAGGGAAAATCAAAAATTTAGCTGACAACCAGTACCCATACTAATCATACAGAGCAAACAGTGCTTCCTTGAATTAAGACCCTCAACAAAAAGAATACTTTGTAACGGCAGATGCATACAGTGTATGAATTAAGTCAGCCTATACTGAGTATATAAGATAGATACCCTGATAAGCAGTGGTGGTATTTTTAGGGAATCTTTTAACAGCAGTGGGTTAACTTGTTGTGCTAAGGTAGGCCTGACCAGCCTACAATTAACTAAAAATAAGTGAGCTATTGAGTCTGGTTTAAGATGTCCGTGAGTAAATACAGTACATTCAATTCTAAGTAAAATACAAGAAACTAATGGGGTCTCAACAGTACTTCTAGCTTAAGAAATGTAAAATATAAATTCTGACTTTGCTTTGCCAGAAAGATCCTAGCATGGGCCACTATTAGGCTTCCCTCCTTAGTCACACAAATGGCTAAGATAATCAGGATCTATATAGGTCAATGCAAATACTGCATACACAGAGAGTTTAGATATAAGCCCTTTTGACTAGCATGATTTAAATCAGCAGTTATGTTGTTAAAAAAAAAAAAAAAAAAAAAAAAAAAAAAACTAGGGCTGAATTAACCAAATCTCACATGTAGTAAATATTCCAGTGAGCAGTGATAACAACGTAAAGAGATTCCTTTGCAACAGGAAAAAAAAAGTATAACAATGTAACAGACTTGTTAGAAAAGCTTGTAAATGAAAAGAAAACACACAAGAAAAAAAACAAAACAAACAAAAAAAAGAAAAAAGAAAAAAAAAACGGCCTCTTTAATGTATTTTAAGGTGACCCGAAGTCTTATTCTTGTAAAGTCATGTTTTTAAATAAAGCGTTACTCAAACTGCAATGTTTCATAAGGGATTTGCTGGAAAACCATGGATAAAGAGTTTATATAGTATCCTCAGTCATTAAATGGCATATAGGTAACAGAAGATTGTAAACGAAAAAGGATTTGGAGAATATCCCTCAGCTTCACCCTTTTAGCCGTTGTATAGTTCATACATCTTGCTCTTGAAAAAATATGGTAAAGGCTTTTAACCTCTTAAGGTATTAACAGTACCGTGTCCCCTTGCTGTCTTGAGTTATCCCACTCAGTGAATTTCCAACCCAGCCATGCTCAGCCCCGTGTAGCTTCCAAGGATCATCCTCGAGTTCCTCAAGTTACTGTATAACCCTAGGCACAGTGTTCAGCAAGGAAAAACTCACCCCCTCTCTCGCCGCCTGGCCGCCCGCCAATTCCTCGTCGGCGTCAGGATCTCTGCCGATTAGACCGCCTCCAGTACCTCCTGCTCCAGAGTCCAATCAGGGATCACGATCAGCGCCCCTCACGCAACATCGGTGGGAGGGGGGAAGAAGGAACCACGTCAGGCACCAACAGCTACACGGACAGCAGCCCCAGCACCCGGTCTTCGATCCAAGACCGGAGCCCGTCTCCCTCCCACGCAGCACCGGTGGGGGAGGGGGCGGGACAGACGCCGGTGAGCAAGACGCCGGAGCAGGGTCCCCGAACAGCAGGTAGGTTGAGGGCCTTGCAAAGCAGACAGCGCAGTCAGCAGATTTAAGAGTTTATCCTGGCGGGGGCTACAGGCGCGGGGGGGAGGCAAGCAGCTTAGACTTGGGCTGATAGGCAGGTCTCCGTATAAAGATAACTGAGATATCCTAGGGTTAGGGCTCAGTTAGTATTGCATATAGTTGTTTCAGACCACATATGCCCGTTGATGTAAAAGGAAAGGCATATTCAGGTAGCTGGAAGTTGGCTTATGCCAGTGGAATGACGTGCCACTGGTAAGGGGTTCCAGAGCAGATATTCTTAACTGTCCAGAAAAACAGCCCCAAAACTTGGGACAGGGCGCGAGAGTTTCACCGCCAATGTTTGTGGGACTGGAGCTGCGAGCTCAGCAACCTCTGCTTATGTTTTTTATTAAACTTTATTTTGGGTGTGGATTATTTTCAGCAGGAATTGGCTGTCTTTATTTTATCCCTCCCTCTCTAGTGACTCTTGTGTGGAAAGATCCACATCTTGGGTAATCATTATCCCATACGTCACTAGCTCATGGACTCTTGCTAATTACATGAAAGAAAACATAATTTATGTAAGAACTTACCTGATAAATTCATTTCTTTCATATTAGCAAGAGTCCATGAGGCCCACCCTTTTTGTGGTGGTTATGATTTTTTTGTATAAAGCACAATTATTCCAATTCCTTATTTTATATGCTTTCGCACTTTTTTATCACCCCACTTCTTGGCTATTCGTTAAACTGAATTGTGGGTGTGGTGAGGGGTGTATTTATAGGCATTTTAAGGTTTGGGAAACTTTGCCCCTCCTGGTAGGAATGTATATCCCATACGTCACTAGCTCATGGACTCTTGCTAATATGAAAGAAATTAATTTATCAGGTAAGTTCTTACATAAATTATGTTTTTTAGGTATTTCCTGTCTCCTTGCAGTCTATATACCCTTAAAGTGACACTTTTTTTTTTAAGAGTTTTTAATTTTTAAACTTTTTGCACAAATAAATTGCTAGCCTCATGTCTCTCAGGACGATGCTGTTTAGGCAATGCCACAGCTTTCTTCTCAGAAGTCCTAAGCCCTTTTCTGGTGTCACATACATTGCCCTGCAGTTCCTCTAAATCTTCTAGAGGAGTTATTTGCTTGCAGAATTGTACTCGGGTATCTTCTGGGTATCCGTAGTGTTATCTGCTTTTCCTATACTTAAGGGAAATTGCAAGAGGAATTTTAGAGAGCAGATAAAAGGTTTCTGATCCACATTTTACTACTCAGGCTGCTCTCTCTCCTAAAGTTTGTGAGCGGGATTCACCGGTAGTTTCTGAGGGCGAAATCTCAGATTTGGACAGTATAATTCCTTCATCTGCTGCTGAGGTGATAACCTTCAGATTTTTGCCTGCATACCTTGTGTATGGTTAAAGGAGGTTTCTTTCATGTAATTGGCAAGAGTCCATGAGCTAGTGACGTATGGGATATATAATCCTACCAGGAGGGGCAAAGTTTCCCAAACCTCAAAATGCCTATAAATACACCCCTCACCACACCCACAATTCAGTTTTACAAACTTTGTCTCCCTATGGAGGTGGTTAAGTAAGTTTGTGCTTGATTTTCTTCTGTGATATGCGCTTCTTAGCATTTTGAAACCCGATTCCTCTCAGAGTACATTGAATGTCAGAGGGATGTGAAGGGAGTATCATCTACTGAATTCTATGGTATTCCTTGCAGGAAATCTTTTCATAGGTTCTCTGTTATCGGTCGTAGAGATTCATCTCCTACCTCCCTTTCTCCAACATAGGTGTGTCCGGTCCACGGCGTCATCCTTACTTGTGGGATATTCTCTTCCCCAACAGGAAATGGCAAAGAGCCCAGCAAAGCTGGTCACATGATCCCTCCTAGGCTCCGCCTACCCCAGTCATTCTCTTTGCCGTTGTACAGGCAACATCTCCACGGAGATGGCTTAGAGTTTTTTAGTGTTTAACTGTAGTTTTTATTATTCAATCAAGAGTTTGTTATTTTAAAATAGTGCTGGTATGTACTATTTACTCAGAAACAGAAAAGAGATGAAGATTTCTGTTTGTATGAGGAAAATGATTTTAGCACCGTAACTAAAATCCATGGCTATTCCACACAGGACTGTTGAGAGCAATTAACTTCAGTTGGGGGAACAGTGTGCAGTCTCTTACTGCTTGAGGTATGACACATTCTAACAAGACGATGTAATGCTGGAAGCTGTCATTTTCCCTATGGGATCCGGTAAGCCATGTTTATTAAGATAGTAAATAAGGGCTTCACAAGGGCTTATTAAGACTGTAGACTTTTTCTGGGCTAAATCGATTCATTATTAACACATATTTAGCCTTGAGGAATCATTTATTCTGGGTATTTTGATATGATTATATCGGCAGGCACTGTTTTAGACACCTTATTCTTTAGGGGCTTTCCCTAATCATAGTCAGAGCCTCATTTTCGCGCCGGTATGGCGCACTTGTTTTTGAGGACAGCATGGCATGCAGCTGCATGTGTGTGGAGCTCTGATACATAGAAAAGTCTTTCTGAAGGCATCATTTGGTATCGTATTCCCCTTTGGGCTTGGTTGGGTCTCAGCAAAGCAGATTCCAGGGACTGTAAAGGGGTTAAATATAAAAACGGCTCCGGTTCCGTTATTTTAAGGGTTAAAGCTTCCAAATTTGGTGTGCAATACTTTTAAGGCTTTAAGACACTGTGGTGAAATTTTGGTGAATTTTGAACAATTCCTTCATACTTTTTCGCAATTGCAGTAATAAAGTGTGTTTAGTTTAAAATTTAAAGTGACAGTAACGGTTTTATTTTAAAACGTTTTTTGTGCTTTGTTATCAAGTTTATGCCTGTTTAACATGTCTGAACTACCAGATAGATTGTGTTCTGACTGTGGGGAAACCAAGGTTCCTTCTCATTTAACTATATGTATTTTATGTCATAAAAAAATTTAGTAAAAATGATGCCCAAGATGATTCCTCAAGTGAGGGGAGTAAGCATGGTACTGCATCATCCCCTCCTTCGTCTACACCAGTCTTGCCCATACAGGAGGCCCCTAGTACATCTAGTGCGCCAATACTCCTTACTATGCAACATTTAACGGCTGTAATGGATAATTCTATCAAAAACATTTTAGCCAATATGCCCACTTATCAGCGAAAGCGCGACTGCTCTGTTTTAGAAAATTCTGTAGAGCATGAGAACGCTGATGATATGGTTTCTGAAGGGCCCCTACACCAGTCTGAGGGGGCCAGGGAGGTTTTGTCTGAGGGAGAAATTTCAGATTCAGGAAACATTTCTCAACAAGCTGAACCTGATGTGATTACTTTTAAATTTAAGTTGGAACATCTCCGCGCTCTGCTTAAGGAGGTGTTATCCAATTTGGATGATTGTGATTATCTGGTCATTCCAGAACCACTATGTAAAATGGAAAAGTTCTTAGAGGCCCCGGGGCCCCCCGAAGCTTTTCCTATATCCAAGCGGGTGGCGTACATTGTTAATAAAGAATGGGACAGGCCCGGTATACCTTTAGTACCTCCCCCCATATTTATAAAATTGTTTTCTTATAGTCGACCCCAGAAAGGACTGATGGCAGACAGTCCCCAAGGTCGAGGGGGCGGTTTCTACTCTACACAAGCGCGCCACTATACCCATAGAAGATAGTTGTGCTTTCCAAGATCCTATGGATAAAAAATTAGAAGGTCTGCTAAAGATGTTTGTTCAGCAAGGTTCCCTTCTACAACCAATTGCATGCATTGTCCCTGTCACTGCAGCCGCGTGTTTCTAGTTTGATGAGCTAGGAAAGGCGATTATTAGTAATTCTTCTTCTTATGAGGAGATTATGGACAGAATTCGTGCTCTTAAATTGGCTAATTCTTTCACCCTAGACGCCACCTTGCAATTGGCTAGGTTAGCGGCGAAAAAATTCTGGGTTTGCTATTGTGGCGCAGAGCGCTTTGGTTAAAATCTTGGGCAGCGGATGCGTCTTCCAAGAACAAATTGCTTGACATTCCTTTCAAGGGGAAAACACTCTTTGGCCCTGACTTGAAAGAGATTATCTCTGATATCACTGGGGGCAAGGGCCACGCCCTTCCTCAGGATAGGTCTTTTCAAGACCAAAAATAAACCTAAGTTTCGTCCCTTTCGCAGAAACGGATCAGCCCCAAGGGCTACGTCCTCTAAGCAGGAAGGTAATACTTTCAAGCCAATCCAGCCTGGAGACCTATGCAAGGCTGGAACAAAGGAAAGCAGGCCAGGAAACCTGCCACTGCTACCAAGACAGCATGAAATGCGGGCCCCCGATCCGGGACCGGATCTGGTGGGGGGCAGACTCTCTCTCTTCGCTCAGGCTTGGGCAAGAGATGTTCTGGATCCTTGGGCGCTAGAAATAGTCTCCCAAGGTTATTCTCTGGAGTTAAAGGGGCTTCCTCCAAGGGGGAGGTTCCACAGGTCTCAGTTGTCTTCAGACCACATAAGAAGACAGGCATTCTTACATTGGGTAGAAGACCTGCTAAAAATGGGAGTGATTCATCCTGTTCCATTAGGAGAACAAGGGATGGGGTTCTACTCCAATCTGTTCATAGTTCCCAAAAAAGAGGGAACGTTCAGACCAATCTTAGATCTCAAGATCTTGAACAAGTTTCTCAAGGTTCCATCGTTCAAGATGGAAACCATTCGAACACTTCTTCCTTCCATCCAGGAAGGTCAATTCATGACCAAGGTGGATTTCAAGGATGCGTATCTACATATTCCTATCCACAAGGAACTTCATCGGTTCCTAAGGTTTGCATTCCTGGACAAGCATTTCCAGTTCGTGGCGTTTTCTTTCGGATTAGCCACTGCTCCTAGGATTTTCTCATAGGTACTAGGGTCCCTTCTGGCGGTGCTAAGACCAAGGGGCATTGCTGTAGTACCTTACTTGGACGACATTCTGATTCGAGCGTCGTCCCTTCCTCAAGTAAAGGCTCACACGGACATTGTCCTGGCCTTTCTCAGATCTCACGGATGGAAAGTGAACGTGGAAAAGAGTTCTCTATCTCCGTCAACGAGGGTTCCCTTCTTGGGAACTATAATAGACTCCTTAGAAATGAGGATTTTTCTGACAGAAGCCAGAAAAACAAAACTTCTAGACTCTTGTCGGATACTTCATTCCGTTCCTCTTCCTTCCATAGCGCAGTGCATGGAAGTGATGGGTTTGATGGTAGCGGCAATGGACATAGTTCCTTTTGTGCGCATTCATCTAAGACCATTACAACTGTTCATGCTCAGTCAGTGGAATGGGGACTATTCAGACTTGTCTCCGAAGATACAAGAAAATCAGAGGACCAGAGACTCATTCCGTTGGTGGCTGTCCCTGGACAACCTGTCACAAGGGATGACCTTCCGCAGACCAGAGTGGGTCATTGTCACGACCGACGCCAGTCTGATGGGCTGGGGCGCGGTCTGGGGATCCCTGAAAGCTCAGGGTCTTTGGTCTCGGGTAGAATCTCTTCTACCGATAAATATTCTGGAACTGAGAGCGATATTCAATGCTCTCAAAGCTTGGCCTCAGCTAGCGAGGGCCAAGTTCATACATCAACCATCAGGGGGGAACAAGGAGTTCCCTAGCGATGGAAGAAGTGACCAAAATCATTCTATGGGCGGAGTCTCACTCCTGCCACCTGTCTGCTATCCACATCCCAGGAGTGGAAAATTGGGAAGCGGATTTTCTGAGTCGTCAGACATTGCATCCGGGGGAGTGGGAACTCCATCCGGAAATCTTTGCCCAAGTCACTCAACCGTGGGGCATTCCAGACATGGATCTGATGGCCTCTCGTCAGAACTTCAGAGTTCCTTACTACGGGTACAGATCCAGGGATCCCAAGGCGGCTCTAGTGGATGCACTAGTAGCACCTTGGACCTTCAAACTAGCTTATGTGTTCCCGCCGTTTCCTCTCATCCCCAGGCTGGTAGCCAGGATCAATCAGGAGAGGGCGTCGGTGATTTTGATAGCTCCTGCGTGGCCACGCAGGACTTGGTATGCAGATCTGGTGAATATGTCATCGGCTCCACTATGGAAGCTACCTTTGAGACGAGACCTTCTTGTTCTAGGTCCGTTCGACCCACTCCAGCTGACTGCTTGGAGATTGAACGCTTGATCTTATCAAAGCGAGGGTTCTCAGATTCTGTTATTAATACTCTTGTTCAGGCCTGAAAGCCTGTAACCAGAAAAATTACCACATAATTTGGTATATCTGTTGGTGTGAATCTGCAGGATTCCCTTGGGACAAGGTTAAGATTCCTAAGAGTCTATCCTTCCTTCGAGAAGGATTGGAAAAAGGATTATCTGCAAGTTCCTTGATGGGACAGATTTCTGCCTTGTCTGTGTTACTTCACAAAAAGCTGGCAGCTGTGCCAGATGTTCTAGCCTTTGTTCAGGCTTTGGTTAGAATCAAGCCTGTTTACAAAATTTGGACTCCTCCTTGGAGTCTCAACCTAGTTCTTTCAGTTCTTCAGGGGGTTCCGTTTGAACCCTTACATTCCGTTGATATTAAGTTATTATCTTGGAAAGTTTTGTTTTTGGTTGCAATTTCTTCTGCTAGAAGAGTTTCAGAATTATCTGCTCTGCAGTGTTCTTCTCCTTATCTGGTGTTCCATGCAGATAAGGTGGTTTTGCGTACTAAACCTGGTTTTCTTCCAAAAGTTGTTTCTAACAAAAACATTAACCAGGAGATAGTTGTGCCTTCTTTGTGTCCTAATCCAGTTTCAAAGAAGGAACGTTTGTTGCACAACTTGGATGTAGTTCGTGCTCTCAAATTTTACTTAGCAGCTACTAAGGATTTCAGACAAACTTTGTCTTTGTTTGTTGTTTATTCTGGTAAACGGAGAGGTCAAAAAGCAACTTCTACCTCTCTCTCCTTCTGGATTAAAAGCATTATCCGATTGGCTTATGAGACTGCCGGACGGCAGCCTCCTGAAAGAATCACAGCTCACTCCACTAGGGCTGTGGCTTCCACATGGGCCTTCAAGAACGAGGCTTCTGTTGATCAGATATGTAAGGCAGCGACTTGGTCTTCACTGCACACTTTTTCTAAATTTTACAAATTTGATACTTTTGCTTCTTCTGAGGCTATTTTTGGGAGAAAGGTTTTGCAAGCCGTGGTGCCTTCCATTTAGGTGACCTGATTTGCTCCCTCCCTTCATCCGTGTCCTAAAGCTTTGGTATTGGTTCCCACAAGTAAGGATGACGCCGTGGACCGGACACACCTATGTTGGAGAAAACAGAATTTATGTTTACCTGATAAATTGCTTTCTCCAACGGTGTGTCCGGTCCACGGCCCGCCCTGGTTTTTTTAATCAGGTCTGATAATTTATTTTCTTTAACTACAGTCACCACGGTAACATATGGTTTCTCCTATGCAAATATTCCTCCTTAACGTCGGTCGAATGACTGGGGTAGGCGGAGCCTAGGAGGGATCATGTGACCAGCTTTGCTGGGCTCTTTGCCATTTCCTGTTGGGGAAGAGAATATCCCACAAGTAAGGATGACGCCGTGGACCGGACACACCGTTGGAGAAAGCAATTTATCAGGTAAACATAAATTCTGTTTTTCAGATCGACGGTATACTCTCATATTCCATTACCTCTACTGATAACTGTTTTAGTACTGGTTTGGCTATCTGCTATATGTGGATGGGTATCTTTCGGTAAGTATGTTTTCATTACTTAAGAGACTCTCAGCTATGGTTTGGCACTTTATGTATTAATGTAAAGTTCTAAATATATGTATTGTACTTTTATTTGCAGTGAGTCAGGTTTATGTATGTTTCCTTTTGCAGACTATCAGTTTCAAAATTGGGAAAAACATATTTAGGACGTTATTTTTTTCTTACCTGGGGTATAGTGTTTTCTTCGAAATTGACTGTTTTCATTAAATTTCGCGGGCAAAATTAGGCTTGCGAGGCCGCAAAATGCTGATATTTATTGCGTCATTCTTGGTGCAAGAATTTTTTTGGCGCGAAGGTACGTTCGGTGACGCAGATTTGTCATTTCCTACGTCTTAGTTGATGCCAGGTTTGCGTCTGCCATGACGCGAGTTGCGTCATTTCAGGATGTTGTTAGAGCCAAAAAATAATAATTTTGCGTTGTGCGTCATACTTGGCGCCAAATAATTTATTCATTTAAACCCCACTTCCTACATGCCTCTTGCCTTTTTCTATGCTCAGAGGGCTATGCTGTTTACATTTTTTTCTCTTTCCTGAAACTGCCATATAAGGAAATTTAAAATTTTGCTTTATATGTTGTTTTTTTCTCTTACATTTGCAAGATTTCTCAATCTAATCCTGTCTCAGAAACCACTGTTTGATTCCTGCTACCTGATAACAGTTCTACCAAAGATAAGTGTATCTGTTGTAAGTTAGGAGAGATTATATCTCCAGCTATGGTATGTATTGGTTGTCATGATAAGCTTTTATATGCAGATAATGTTTCCATCAGTACTAGTACAATGCCTGTTGTTCCTTCAACATCTAATGTACATGATATCCCTGTGAATATAAAATATTTTATTGCTGATGCGATTCAGAAGGCTTTCTCTGCTTTTCCGCCTTCTAATAAATGTAAAAGGTCTTTTAAAACTTCTCATAAAGTTGATGAAATTTCAAATGACCGACAACATACTGAATTATCCTCCTCTGATGAGGATCTATCTGATTCAGAAGATCCTACCTCAGATATTGACACTGACACATCTTCTTATCTCTTTAAGATGGAGTATATTCGTTCTTTGTTAAAAGAGGTGTTGATTACTTTGGATATTGAGGAAATTAGTCCTCTTGATACTAAAACTAGTAAACGTTTAAATTCTGTTTACAAACCTCCTGTGGTTACTCCAGAGGTTTTTCCAGTTCCTGATGCTATTTCTGATATGATTTCAAAGGAATGGAATAGGCCTGGTACTTCTTTTAATCCTTCTTTGAGGTTTAAAAAATTGTATCCTTTGCCATCAGTTAGGGACGCCTTATATAGGGTCACAGTGTGACTCCTCCGTATCTCAGTAGGATCAAGGGTTAATATCTCCTCAGTGGGAGTTTATTGGGAACAGCTTGGGGAGTTTATATACTGCTTTAACATTTGTGAAGAACGTTTTCAGGGCTCATTTAGACTGTGTACTTTTGGCTGGAACAGGCAGGTTTCACTTTCACTTTTGTGAGTTGCGCAGCTCCTATAACTTTGCGCACTTTTTCATAGCAGAATAGGTCCTGCCTTGTGTGCCATGTGACCGGGCGCGCCTTCATTCACTTCCTTACGATCCTGCTGCAGACAGCACTCCTGAGGAGCGTTACTTGACAACTTGTCTGGGTCTAGGGGGTGGTGAGTGCCCCAGCCATTGTTTTTTTAAAGGTGCCTTTCTATATTTAAAATGTTTAATTTTGTATTCTCTTTCTACTGTGGGATTAGATACCTACTATGGATGACTCTGATAATATGTTAGAAGGTTCCACTCTTTCTGTAGTGTTTAATAATACCTGCTTATATTGTGAGGAGGCCGTGGTTAGACCACCTGCCCAAGTTCTTCTATAAGATACGACGAGTCCACGGATTCATCCTTTACTTGTGGGATATTATCCTCCTGCTAACAGGAAGTGGCAAAGAGCACCACAGCAGAGCTGTCTATATAGCTCCTCCCTTGACTCCACCCCCCAGTCATTCTCTTTGCCTACTCTAAGTAATAGGAAGGTGAAAGAGGTGATAGAATGTTAGTTTTTATTTTCTTCAAGCAAGACTTTTTTATTTTAAATGGTACCGGTGAGTGCTATTTTTTCCCAGGCAGCAGATTGATGAAGACTTCTGCCTGGAGACTGATGATCTTAGCAGTGTAGTTCCCACAGAATGGCTGAGGAGTACTTAAGAAACTTCAGTGTGAGGAACGGTTTTCATGCTACAAGCATTGAGGTATGTTCAGTCATTTTTTTCTGGAGAGACTGTGTTATTTCAGAATTGGCTGACAGTATCCCCATGAGGGAAAGGGTAAGCAGTAATCCTAATGCATAGAGAGGGGTATTACTGGACCTGTATATTGGGCTATAAAAAATGGTTGACACTGATGATATGATGTTTGTGGGCAAACGTTTCTATGTAGGAGTTAAAGATAACTTTTTTTGTGGCAAACATTTTTTTACTTTATTTTAAGAATGGAGGGTACACATGGCTTCACTAAATGGGTATATGAACCCACATGGCTAGGTTTTAGACCGCTCTGGTGCGGTTATTTTAGGCTGTGAGACATTGAGTGAGATGGGCGGGGCCTATTTTCGCACCTCAGTTGCGCAGTTTTTTTTCCCAGACAAGCAGTAAGCTCCAGCTCCGGTGGGCCTTTCAGGGACAGTTTGGGTCTATTCAAAGGGTTAATCCGATTTTGCAGACCCCTGAGGGCAAAAAACGTTGTGCTAAAAAACGTTAAATTCAAACAAAAACACCCCCTGCACCTCGCCACAGCCCTGCTGTGGCGAGGTGCAGGGGGTGTTTTTGTTTGAATTTAACTTTTTTAGCACAACGTTTTTTGGTCTTAAGGGTTAAGTATTCCTTTCCTTGTGGGGCAAACTTAGCTGACAAGTTTGGATGCATTTATCATAAAATTGTGATAATTTTATCGTTTTAAAGCAGTTTTGGAAAAATTGTATTCTTTTTTTCTCTTAAAGGCGCAGTACCGTTTTTCATATTGTTATTTTTTTCACAAAATAAAGTGTTTTCAAGTCTGTTTTAACATGTCTGACATTGAGGAAAGCCAATTTTCCATGTATTTAGAAGCCATTGTGGAACCCCCACTTAAAATGTGTCCCTCATGTACTGAAAGGGCCTTACATTGCAAAGAACATATTTTAGCTGATAAAAGTATGTCTCAGGATGATTCTCAGTCAGAAGAGAATCAGGTTATGCCATCTACTTCACCCCAAGTGTCACAACCTTTAACGCCCACCCAAGCGACGCCAAGTGCTTCTAGTGCGTCTAATTCTTTCACCCTGCAAGATATGGCTGCAGTTATGTCTACTACCCTTACAGAGGTATTATCTAAAATGCCTGATTTACATGGTAAGCGCAGTAGGTCAGGTATTAGAGTAAATGCTGAGCCCTCTGATGCTTTATTGGCCATCTCCGATGTACCCTCACAGTGTTCTGATTTGGGGGTGGGGGAATTGCTGTCTGAGGGAGAGCTTTCTGATTCAGGAAAGATGTTCCCTCAAACAGACTCAGATATGACGGCCTTTAAGTTTAAGCTTGAACACCTCCGCTTGTTACTCAAAGAGGTTTTACCGACTCTGGATGATTGTGACCCTATTGTAATACCACCAGAGAAATTGTGTAAAATGGATAGATATCTAGAGGTCCCTACTTACACTAATGTTTTTCCAGTCCCTAAGAGGATTTCGGACATTATTTCTAAGGAATGGGATAGACCAGGCATTCCGTTCTCTCCCCCTCCTACTTTTAAGAAAATGTTTCCCATATCTGACACCATTCGGGATTTGTGGCAGACGGTCCCTAAGGTGGAGGGAGATTTTTCTACCCTGGCTAAGCGTACAACTATACCTATTGAGGACAGTTGTGCTTTCAAAGATCCTATGGATAAAAAATTAGAGGGTCTTCTAAAGAAATTGTTTATTCATCAGGGTTTTCTTCTACAACCTATAGCGTGCATTGTTCCTGTAACTACTGCAGCAGCTTTTTGGTTTGAGGCTCTAGAGGAGTCTCTTAAGGTTGAGACCCCATTAGATGATATTTTGGATAGAATTAAGGCTCTCAAGCTAGCTAATTCTTTTATTACAGATGCCGCTTTTCAAATGGCTAAATTAGCGACAAAGAATGCAGGCTTTGTCATTTTAGCGCGTAGAGCGTTATGGCTTAAGTCCTTGTCTGCTGATGTGTCATCAAAATCTAAGCTGTTAGCTATTCCTTTCAAAGGTAAGACCCTATTCGGGCCTGAACTGAAGGAGATAATTTCCGACATTACTGGAGGTAAAGGCCATGCCCTTCCTCAGGACAAGACGAATAAAATGAGGGCCAAACAAATTAATTTTCGTTCCTTTCGAAACTTTAAAGGTGGATCCTCTACTTCCTCCTCTGCCACAAAGCAGGAGGGGAATTTTGCTCAATCCAAGTCAGTCTGGAGACCTAACCAGACCTGGAATAAAGGTAAACAGGCCAAGAAGGCCGCTGCTGCTACCAAGACAGCATGAAGGGGCAGCCTCCGATCCGAGTCCGGATCTAGTAGGGGGCAGACTTTCTCTCTTCGCTCAGGCTTGGGCAAGAGACGTTCAGGATTCCTGGGGATTAGAAATCGTGACCCAGGGGTATCGTCTAGAATTCAAAGATTCTCTCCCAATGGGGAGATTTCATCTTTCACGTTTGTCTGTAAACCAGACAAAAAGAGAGGCGTTCTTACGCTGTGTAGAAGACCTATATACCATGGGTGTAATCTGCCGAGTTCCAAAAGTAGAACAGGGGCAGGGGTTTTACTCCAATCTGTTCGTGGTTCCCAAAAAAGAGGAAACCTTCAGTCCGATTTTAGATCTCAAAACTCTAAACAAATTTCTCAGAGTCCCATCCTTCAAGATGGAGACCATTCGGACAATTTTACCAATGATCCCGGAGGGTCAATATATGACCACCGTGGATTTGAAGGATGCGTATCTTCACATTCCTATCCACAAAGATCATCACCAGTTCCTCAGGTTTGCCTTCCTGGACAAACATTACCAGTTTGTGGCCCTTCCTTTCGGGTTGGCCACAGCTCCCAGAATTTTCACAAAGGTGCTAGGGTCCCTTCTGGCGGTTCTAAGGCCGCGGGGCATAGCAGTGGCGCCCTATCTGGACGATATTTTGATTCAGGCGTCAACTTACCATCTAGCCAAATCTCACACGGACATCGTGTTGGCTTTTCTAAGATCTCACGGGTGGAAGGTGAACATAAAAAAGAGTTCACTTGTTCCTCTGACAAGAGAGTTCCATTCCTAGGAACTCTGATAGACTCGGTAGACATGAAAATTTTTCTGACGGTGGTCAGAAAATCAAAGATGTTAACCACTTGCCGAGCACTTCATTCCATTCCTTGGCCATCAGTGGCTCAGTGTATGGAGGTAATTGGACTAATGGTAGCGGCAATGGTCATAGTTCCGTTTGCTCGCTTACATCTCAGACCACTGCACCTGTGCATGCTCAGACAGTGGAATGGGGATTGTGCAAATTTATCTCCGCTGATAAATCTGGATCTAGAGACCAGAGACTCTCTTCTTTGGTGGTTGTCACAGGATCATCTGTCCCAGGGAATGTGCTTCCGCAGGCCAGCATGGGTCATAGTGATGACAAACGCCAGCCTCTTGGGCTGGGGTGCAGTCTGGAATTGCCTGAAGGCTCGGGGTGTGTGGACTCAGGAGGTGGCCCTACTTCCAATAAATATTCTAGAACTGTGAGCGATATTCAACGCGCTTCAGGCGTGGCCTCAGAAGGCTTCGGCCAAATTCATAAGATTCCAGTCGGACAATATCACGACTGTAGCATATATCAATCATCAAGGGGGAACAAAGAGTTCTCTAGCGATGATAGAGGTTTCCAAAATAATTTGATGGGCAGAGACTCACTCTTGCCATCTATCAGCAATCTATATCCCAGGAGTGGAGAACTGGGAAGCGGATTTTCTAAGTTGTCAGACTTTTCATTCGGGGGAGTGGGAGCTCCATTCGGAGGTGTTTGCACAATTGATTTATCAATGGGGCACACCAGAATTGGATCTGATGGCTTCTCGTCAGAATGCCAAACTTCCTTGTTACGGGTCCAGATCGAGGGATCCTCAAGCAGTACTGATAGATGCTCTAGCAGTACCGTGGTCATTCAACCTGGCTTATGCGTTTCCTCCTTTTCCTCTCCTACCTCGTCTGATTGCCAGAATCAAACAGGAGAGGGCTTTGGGAATCTTGATAGCGCCTGCGTGGCCATGCAGGACTTGGTATGCAGATCTGGTGGAAATGTCATCTCTGCCACCGTGGAAACTGCCACTGAGACAGGACCTTCTCATTCAGGGTCCGTTCCAACATCCAAATCTAGTTTCTCTGCGGCTGACTGTCTGGAGATTGAATGCTTGATTTTATCTAAGCTGGGATTCTCTGAGTCGGTCATTGATACCTTGAATTAGGCTCGAAAGCCTGTCACTAGGAAAATTTATCATAAGATATTGCGTAAATATCTTTATTGGTGCGAATCCAAAGGCTACTCATGGAGTAAGATCAGGATTCCTAGGATTTTGTCCTTTCTCCAAGAAGGATTGGAGAAGGGGTTATCAGCTAGTTCCTTAAAGGGACAGATTTCTGCTTTGTCAATCTTACTACATAAGTGTCTGGCAGATGTCCCAGACGTTCAGTTGTTTTGTCAGGCTTTAGTTAGAATCAAGCCTGTGTTTAAACCTGTTGCTCCGCCATGGAGTTTGAATTTAGTTCTAAATGTTCTTCAAGGGGTTCCGTTTGAACCCATGCATTCCATAGATATTAAACTTCTATCTTGGAAAGTTCTGTTTTTAGTAGCTATCTCTTCTGCTCGAAGTGTTTTCTGAGCTATCTGCGTTACAATGCGACTCGCCTTATCTTATATTCCATTCTGATAAGGTGGTTTTGTGTACTAAACCTGGATTCCTTCCTAAGGTTGTTTCAAATAAGAATATTAATCAGGAAATTGTTGTTCCTTCTCTGTGTCCTAACCCTTCTTCTAAGAAGGAGCGTCTGTTACATAATTTGGACGTAGTTTGTGCCTTAAAGTGTTACTTGCAAGCGACCAAGGATTTCCGTCAAACATCTTCTCTGTTTGTTGTCTATTCTGGAAAACGTAGAGGTCAAAAAGCTACGGCTACCTCTCTTTCTTTTTGGCTGAAAAGCATCATCCGTTTGGCATACGAGACTGCTGGACAGCAGCCTCCTGAAAAAATTACAGCTCATTCCACTAGAGCCGTGGCTTCCACATGGGCTTTTAAAAACAATGCTTCTGTTGAATAGATTTGTAAAGCTGCGACTTGGTCTTCCCTTTATAACCTTTTACAAATTTTACAAATTTGATACTTTTGCTTCTTCTGAGGCTATTTTTGGGAGAAAAGTTCTTCAAGCAGTGGTGCCTTCTGTTTAGGTATCTGTCTTGCCCCTCGCGTTCATCCGTGTCCTGTGAATCCGTGGACTCGTCGTATCTTATAGAAGAAAAGAAATTTGTGCTTACCTGATAAATTGATTTCTTCTATGATACGACAAGTCCACGGCCCGCCCTGTCAATTTAAGACTGATTATATTTTTTGGTTTAAAACTTCAGTCACCTCTGCACCTTTTAGTTTCTCCTTTTTCTTCCTATACCTTCGGCCGAATGACTGGGGGGTGGAGTCAAGGGAGGAGCTTTATAGACAGCTCTGCTGTGGTGCTCTTTGCCACTTCCTATTAGCAGGAGAATAATATCCCACAAGTAAAGGATGAATCTGTGGACTCGTCGTATCATAGAAGAAATCAATTTATCAGGTAAGCATAAATTTCCTTTTTGTTCCATTTGCCTGGGTACTGTTTTAAAGTCAAAGAAGGAAGCTAAATCTGATATCAACCCTAGCGCTGTTCGTACCTCTGAGCCATCAACTTTTCAGGATTCTGTGAACCGAGAGATTATTACCCTTTCTACCCTAACAGCTTCACATGCAGTTCCCCGTGGCACAGCTATTTCTCCGTCTGGAGGGGGCCTTTTTCCTGCAGACTTTACAGCGCAGTTACAACCTGCGGTTTCCTTGGCCCTGAGTTCCCTACCTACCTCTGGGAAACGTAAACTCTGAGAAAGGTTAAACATAGTTCTCCTGTTTTAGATTCATCAAATTTCCATTCGGATCTAGCTTGTATGTCCCAGCTATCCAAGGATGAGTTAACCTCTGTGGCGTCAGAGGGTGAACTTTTGGAGTCGGAGACTTCTATTACTAAATCTCCTCCGGCGGAGGAACCCTCCTTTAGATTTAAAATTGAATATCTGCGTTTTCTACTGAAGGAGGTCCTGTCTACGCTAGAAGTTACAGAGGCTAAGCTACCTGAGGAACCTATGATCCCTAAGTTAGATAGGGGTTATGAAGACAGGAAGGTCCCACAAACCTTTCCGGTTCCTGTTCGTATGGCAAACATTATTAGTAACAAATGGGAAAGAATTGGAACGTCCTTTTCTCCCTCGGCTACTTTTAAAAAATTGTTCCCAGTCCCTGACTCTCAATTAGAGCTGTGGGGCTCCATTTTGACGCTAGCTAAGCGTACTACTATCCCTCTTGAGGATAGGTCTTCCTTTTGATAACCTATGGATAACAAGTTGGATACTTTCTCAAGGAGAATGTTCCGACAGGCAGGATTTTTATTTCAACCGGCGACAGCAGTGGCCGGGGCTGCCACCTACTGGTGCGACTCCCTGTCAGAACTTATCGAGTAAAACTCTCCCATCAAGGATATTCCGGAGAGAATTATAGATTTAAGAGTAGCTAATTTTTTCATCTGTAATGTGAATATGCAGACTATTGGCCTAAATGCTAAGTCTTCAGGTTTTGCGGTCCTAGCCTGCAGGGCTCTCTGGTTGAAGTCTTTGTCTGCGGATATGACTTCTAAATCCAGGCTCCTTTCTCTTCTTTTCAAGGGGAACATTTTATTTGGACCAGGTCTGGACTTCATCATCTCTATGGTTACTGGATAAAGGTGCCTTCCTACCTCTGAATAAGAAGAACAGACCTAAGGGACGGCAGTCTGCTCATTTTTTCTTCTTGCGTTTGATCAAATCCCAACGATCTCAATCTTAAGCCAAACCCGAGCCGCCCAAGAGCACTTGGAAGCCTGCTCAGTCCTGGAACAAGTCCAAGCAGACAAAGAAGACTGCTGATTACAAATCGGCATGAAGGGGTGCCCCCCAATCCGGGATCGGATCGAGTAGTGGGCAGATTGACGCTTTTTCTCAGATGCTTGGTTTCAGGATGTTCAGGATCCTTGGGTTCTAGAGGTCATATCTGGATAGGATTCAAATCTCATCCGTCCAGGTGCAGATTCCTGCTCTCCAGACTGTCTACAAGACGAGAGAAGAGGAAAGCCTTTTTAGATTGTGCAAGGGATCTATCCTCCTTAGGAGTAATAGTCCCGGTACCTGCATCAGAAAGAGGTCTGGGTTCTATTCAAACCTCTTTGTGGTTCCCAGAAAGGAGGGAACTTTTTGTCCAATTCTGGACAATTTCTAAGTGTCCCCTCCTTCAAGATGGATATTATAAGATCAATCCTTTCCCTGGTTCAAGAAGGACAGTTCATGACTACCATAGATCTGAGGGATGCATACCTTCACATTCTGATCCACATGGAACATTTCCAGTTCCTGAGATTCGCCTTTCTGGATCAACACTTCCAGTTCATAGCACTTCCTTTTGGCTTAGCTACTGCTCCAAGGATATTTACGAAGGTTCTGGGGACTCTTCTAGCGGTTGCCAGAACCCGAGGCAGTAGCTCCTTACCTGGACGATCTCTTGGTACAGGCACTATCTTTTCGTCTAGCAAGGGAACACTCAGACTTTCTTCTAAGTCTTCTACGGTCACATAGATGGAAGATAATACCAGAGTGAATATCCTGGGCACAGTTATAGACTTGGTGTCTATGAAGATCTTTGTCTTGCCCTCCAGGCCTCCTTTGAGACTCTCGGTGGCCCAGTTTATGGAGGTAATTTGACTTATGGTGTCTTGTATGGACATCATTCCCTTTGCCAGATTCCGTCTCAGACCTTTACAGCTATGCATACTGAGACAGTGGAACGGCGACCATTCCTATCTGTCACAACAGATTGTTCTGTACAACCTGTTGAGAGACTCGCTCTCTTAGTGGCTCTGTCAAGATCACCTGTCCCAAGGCACGTGCTTCTTGAGACCATTCTGGGAGATTGTGACTAACGGCGTCAGTCTTTCTGGCTGGGGAGCCGATTGGTGTGCCAGGAAAGCACAGGGGCTGTGGACTCAGGAGGAGTCCACTCTTCCGATCAATATCTTGGAACGGGCAATCTTCAACGCTGTGAAGGCTTGGCCCCTTCTGGGTTCGTCCCTGTTTATCAGATTCCAATCAGACAATATAACCATCAGGGACAAGTTCCTGAGTGATGAGAGAAGTATCTTAAATCCTAGAATGGGCCGAGGCACACAACTGTATGCTGTCAGCGATCCACATTCCAGGTGTGGACAACTGGGAATCGGACTTCCTCAGCAGGCAATCCTTTCACCCGGGGGAATGGTCTCTCCACCCCGAGGTCTTTGCAGAGATATGCAGCCAGATGGGGGATGCCGGAGATAGACCTCATGGCCTCCTGTCTCAATGCCAAACTACCCAAGTACGGGTCGAGAGCGAGGGATCCTCAAGTTCTTATAGATGCTATCTCCTCAGGTTGCCGGGCTGCACAAACCTTGATCCTCCTCCTTGTAGAAATGATGAGCGGGGTAACACTTTGTGCATAAAACGGTGTACTTTATTGGTTTGAGACACTAAAAACAAAATGAGCCTAAGCTCAAAAAAGCAGACAAAAAGGGTCACAGAGTGGTAACTGCAGACATGTTTCGTGTAGCTCAACCACACTTGTTCACTGCTAGAGTATTACCACCTCTGTGTCCTCTATTTAAAGACAAGTTACAAATTCATTAAAAACAAACAATTAACCCCTTACTGTCCTATTTGAAATCTGCAACATATTAAAGGGGAGAGCATAATGTAAATACCTTTAGCAGCTTTTGTTAGTAATTAAATAAAAAAAATGTATGCAATGGACTTTATAATATCTTATTTGTTTCATATTTAATATTAAATAGCTAGCTGCAATATAGGATTTAAAATATATAAAGAGTTTTGCACTTATGGGCTAGTATCTACACATAATTAATGGTGATACTCTTGGAGCTACTACAAGTACTCCATTCATTTATCTGAGACCCAGTGTTACATTCCAATAGTGTTTAAGTGGTTTGTATAAATAAATTGAATAACTTTCTAATTTATCTAGATAAACAAGTTTACGTCACTTTCTTTGTTTATACCAAATGGAGATCTGGTGTTTAGCAGAAAAATCCACTGGGCCTCTTTATAGTCTAACCTTTGTACCCTATCCCCACCTCTTTTGTGGGGTTGAACATGATCAATCGCTTGGATACTCATAAGGGATGCATCTCCTAAGTGTAGAGATTTAAAATGTCTAGCTACTGGTGTGAATATGTCAGGGTCTTCAATGTCTCTAACATGTTCAAGGGCCCTATCTCTGAGTAATCGTTTGGTTTTACCCACGTATTGAATTTGGCATGCTTTGCATGTAAGTAGATAAATGACATAATTAGATTTACAATTTAAATTTTACCTAATGTCATATACCCGTGCTGTGACTGTGGAGGTAAAATTCACACCCTCTACTACATGATTACAGGTTTTACATCTCTGTGCTTTACATTTGTAAAATCCTACTCTATTTGGTAACCAAGTACGTTGATTGACACATGATAAATCTGAAGGTGCTATCATGTTACCTATGGTTTTACTTTTTTTCGGTACAAATCTGCAACCTTCTGTTGCTATTTTTTCCAGACTAGAATCTGTAGCTAAGATTGGTAAACTTTGTTTTATGATGTTGCAAATTTTATGATATTCCAGACTATATGGTGTACTGAATACTATTTTGCCCTCCATCTTTGAAACATTTCTAGCATTGTCTTTTTTGTATTTTAACAGATCTTCTCTTGGGATTTTGTCTACTTCTGTTTTGGTTTCTTGGAGTAGTTTTTTAGGATAACCCCTACTAAGTACTTTACATTGTTCTTCATATGTGTGTATGTTGGAACAAATTCTCTTAGTTCTTATGTACTGTCCTTTGGGGATAGCTTTTTTTAACATGTCCTGGATGACTAGATCTGTAATTGAGGATTGTGTTTCCCCCTGTGGGTTTCCTGTATAAAGAAGTGTTCACGATATTTCGCTAAATATCTACTGTTAGTTCTAAATCTAAGAACACTATTTTTTGAATGCTCACTTCAGATGTAAATTTAAGATTCATGTTGTTTGCATTGATACCATTTACAAATTATTTGGCTGAATCCACGTCTCCATCCCACACCACCAGCAGGTCATCAATAAACCTCCCATAATAAATGATCCGTTCCCTGAGGGGGTTGCCATCTCCATAGACGTGGGAGGTCTCCCACCAACCTATGTAAAGGTTGGCGTAAGAGGGGCAAACTTGGCCCCCATAGCTGTCCCACGTCTCTGAAGATAGCAACACCCCTCAAACAGAAAATAATTATGGGTAAGAAGAAACTCTACTGCTGCCAACAAAAAATAAATAATATCTTCCGTGTAATTTGAATTTTTTTTCAAAAAGAATGACAAGGCTTCAATCCCCTGGCGGTGTGGGATGGACATGTACAGAGCTGTAACATCGACTGTCATAAAACAGTAGGTATCTTTCCATTGGAGGTTCTGCATTTGATTAAGGACTTGAGTGGAGTCTTGAATATAGCTCATTAAATCTCCCACTAGGGGCTGTAGGTATGTATCCACTAGCTCAGAGAGGGGTTTCAAGCAATGACCCCACCCCTGATATTATAGGACGCCCCAGTGGATTCAGACTATCCTTATGTAACTTAGGAACAAAATAAAATATTGGTGTATAAGGTGTTGGGGGAAGTAAGGTGTCAAAGAGGGTTTCTTTGAAGGCTCCTGCTTGTTTACCTAAAGTGAGTATATCTACTAATGCAGTCCAAATTTTTTTAGTAGGACTAAATGTAAGCCTAGTGTATACTTCTTCATCGTGTAGTTGTCTATGTGCTTCCATAATGTAGTATGCACGGTCCATGACTACTACATTACCCCCCTTGTCTGATTCTTTTATTACGATTTTATTATTGTTTCCCAACGATTTCAGAGCATTGTATTGGTCTTTAGTGAGATTTTGGTTGTATTGCTGTTTATTTTTGTTTTTAATACCCTTCTCATTAAGCAGTTTTTCTGATAATGATTTTAATTTATGCTCCACCGTGCGTTGAAACACTTCAATACCTTTACTTCTGCTATTCACAGGATAAAAGTTACTTTTTTTCATACTAGGCTTAAATGATGGAATCTCCTTTGTAGCTTCTTGTTCTATATTTTCGTTTAGCATAGTAGTAAGGTCTAAAGTAGAGCATTGTTCACTAAAGGGGAGCTGATTCATAGTATTAGACTGACCCACTTTTTTTACTTCAACTTTCTCCGGTTCGGCACTGTCCCGTGTAAAATAATTCTTTAGTGTTAATTTCCTTACAAATCTGTTAACATCATGGACTGTGCCGAACAGGTCAAAGTGTTTTGTGGGTGCAAAGCCTAATCCTAGGCCCAAAACCTCTATTTCTGTTACTGTGAGATCATATTTAGATAAATTTATTAAATTTTTCATATGTATTTCTTTGTTTGATTGCGTGTCAAATATCTAATAGATGCCCTAGCGGTTCCATGGAGGTTCAGACTCATCTCTTTCTTCCATTACTTCTTCTCCCTCGTGTGGTGGCCTGCATCAAACAGGTGCAAGCATCAGTGATTATAATTGCTCCATCCTGGCAGCAAAGGACTTGGTTCACGGATCTCGTGGGGATGTCCTCATCCCCTCCGTGGAGGTTACCTTGTAGCAGGGACCTGCTGATACAGAGTCCCTTCCTTCATAAAAATATAGATTCTCTGAGGCTGACTGCATGGAGATTGAACGCTAAGTCTTAGCAAGGAGAGGTTTCTCTGAGAGTGTCATCGACACTTTGATTCAAGCTTTTAAGCCAGTTACTCTACGCATCTACCATAAGGTGTGGCGGACTTACCTGCACTGGTGTGAGGAGTGTCGTTTGCCTTGGAATAATTTTAAAGTTGCCAGAATTTTATCTTTTCTCCATGATGGGTCTACTAGTTCCCTGAAGGGACAGATATCAGCCCTGTCGGTGTTGCTGCACAAGAGATTAGCTGAGCTTCCGGATCTGCAGTCCTTGGTTAAGGCCCTGACTAAGATCAGATCTGTGTTTAGAAAGATGGCTCCGCTATGGAGTCTCAATATTGTTTTTCTTGTGTTGCAGCAGGCTCCGTTTGAGCCCATGCATAATGTTGATATTAAACTGTTACCTTGGAAGGTTTTGTTTCTATTTGGCTATTGCCTCTGCTCCCAGAGCCTCAGAGATTTCTGACTTGCAATGTGACTCTTTTTTTCTTTTGGACCCAACCATGAAAATATTATAATAATAATAGGTATTTTAATAAGTTTGCTGGTGGCTTGAGTGCTTCTCTATATATATCTACTTGCAATGTGCCCCCCCCCCCCTTACTTTTTTTTTCATGCTGACAAGGCGGTTTTACGTACTAAGTTAGGTTTCCTTCCTAAAGTGGTGTCAGGTCGCAACATTAATCAAGAGATTGTTGTTCCTTCCTTGTGTCCCAATCTTTCTTTTGGCAAAGGAACGTTTGCTTTATAATTTAGATGTGGCTCGTGACTTGAAGTTCTACCTTCAGGCTACTAAGGAGTTCAGATAATCTTCATCTTTGTTTGTCATCTATGCGGGTAAGCGTAGGGGTCAGAAGGCCACTACATCTTCCCTGTCTTTCTGGTTGAGAAGTTTCATCCGCCTAGCTTATGAGACAGCGGGACAACAGCCTCTTGAGAGGATTACGGCTCATTTCACTAGAGCAGTAGCTTCTTCCTGGGCTTTTAAGAATGAAGCCTCAATGGATCACATTTGTAAGGCGGCTACCTGGTCCTACTTTCATACTTTTTTCTAAAAAAAAAAAAAAAAGTTTGATGTGTTTGCTTCGGCTGAAGCGGCTTTCAGGAGAAAGGTTTTGCAGGCTGTGGTGGCCTCAGATTAGGGTCCACCTCTTCTTTGTTCCCTCTCATTATTCCTTCAGTGTCCTCTGGCGCTTAGGTATTGTTTTTCCAACAGTAAGGGATGAAGTCGTAGACTCTCCCTGCCTTATGGAAAGAAAACAAAATGTATGCTTACCAGATAACTTTCTTTCTTTTCTGGCAGGGAGAGTCCATGACCCCAGTAAGTTATTCTTTGTTTGGGCGGCTCCCTTTTTGTTTTTCTTCTGGCATCTTTATACCCTGATGTTTCTGCTACTTTTCCTTGTTCCCTAGACCGAATGACTGGGGGGATAGAGGAAGTGGGAGGAATATTTAAGCATTTGGCTGTGGTGTCTTCCTGGTGGCCAGGTGTTTCTTAACAGTAAGGAATAAAGTTGTCTACTCTCCCTGCTAGGAAAGAAATGAATTTATCTGGTAAGCATAAATTTAGTTTCTTTCATAATGGTGAAAATCCACAAGCCCCGCCCCTTTTTGCACTTCTTTTCTCCGCTTTATCTTTTCTGCTTTTCTTCTTTTTTCTCATCTACTTGGCTATATGTATGACTGACAATGACGTGGAGTGAGGTTAGAGGCTAGTGAGGCACTGGCTATGATATGCCTGAGAAACACAAACACACACATATATATATATATATATATCAATAAGCTACTGGTACCAACAAGAAGTATTTAGCAACTGAAAAGAGTTAGTTATATGTTGTCGCTGTATAATTACAGATCAAAAACTGCTGCTTAGCTTCAGTAATAAAATAAATAAAGGTATATAACACATATAATGGCTGTACAGTTTAAAAAATATAAAACATTAAATGCATTTTTAGTGGTGAATAAAGGTTACTGTATAGCAAATCAAACAGTGGTGGCCCAAACAGACATGTATAGACAGGCAGACACACATACATACACACATGCATACACACACACACACACACACACACACACATAAATACACACATGCATACACACACACACACATACATACACACATACATACACACATACATACACACACATACATACACATATACACACATCTTTTGATAACAGATGCCTAATGTATTAAACAAACAGAAAACCATAGTTTAACCAAAGCTATTTGAAAATAAACATGAAATCTTAGAATGTGAACATTTTCCATTGGCACTATGGGGTTAATCAGAAGCTGCTGCAGTAATGTGAATAACCATATCATTTTTAGGAGGAATAAGCTAAAAGTCTCAGTATAGGACAAAAGTAACTGCAAAAACAACTACAACACAATTCTAATATATACCCTGATGCTTTTATTTTTTCTAAGCAGTCTGTATAATAAACACAATCGGGTAGATTATGAGTTTTGTCGGTAAAGCCGTGCGGTGCTAATGAGCAGTTTTCAGTCACCGCTCACTTACAAACAACGCTGGTATTACATTTTTTTTTAAACCCGGCGTTATCCGCAGAAAAGTGAGCGGAGAGCAAAATTTTGCGCCGCATCTCACTGTAATACCAGCGCTGCTTACGGTAGTGGTGAGCTGGCTAAACGTGCTCGTGCACAATTTCCCCATAGGAATCAATGGGGCAGAGCCGGCTGAAAAAAAACCTAAAACCTGCAAAAAAGCAGCTTTCAGATCCTAACGCAGCCCCATTGATTCCTATGGGGAAAGAAAAATTATGTCTACACCTAACACCCTAACATGAACCCCGAGTCTAAACACCCCTAATCTTACACTTATTAACCCCTAATCTGCCGCCCCCGACATCGCCGACACCTACATTATATTTTTAACCCCTAATCTGCTGCTCCGGACATCACCAACACCTAAATTATATTTATTAACCCCTAATCTGCCACCCCCAATGTCGCTGTCACCTACCTACACTTATTAACCCCTAATCTGCCGTTCCCAACGTCGCCACCACTATAATAAAGTTATTAACCCCTAAACCTAAGTCTAACCCTAACCACCCCTAAATTAAATATTATTTAAATAAATCTAAATAAAATAACTACAATTAACTAAATTAATCCTATTTAAAACTAAATACTTACCTATAAAATAAACCCTAATATAGCTACAATATTAACTAATAATTACATTGTAGTTACCTTAGGGTTTATTTTTATTTTACAGGCAACTTTGTATTTATTTTAACTAGGTAGAATAGTTATTAAATAGTTATTAACTATTTAATAACTACCTAGTTAAAATAACTACAAAAGTAACTGTAAAATAAAACCTTAGCTAAGTTACAATTACATCTAACACTATGCTATAAATAAATTAATTATCTAAATTAAATTAATTACAATTAAATAAAATAAACTAAAGTACAACCCCCCCCCCACTAAATTACAGAAAATAATAAAATAATTACAAGTTTTTTAAACTAATTACAACTAATCTAATCCCCCTAATAAAATAAAAAAGCCCCCCAAAATAAAAAAAGCCTTACCCTATACTAAATTACAAATAGCCCTTAAAAGGGCTTTTTGCGGGGCATTGCCCCAAAGTAATCAGCTCTTTTACCTGTAAAAAAAAAAGTACAATACCCCCCCAACATTACAACCCACCACCCACACACCCAACCCTACTCTAAAACCCACCCAATACCCCCTTCATAAAATCTAACACTAACCCCTTGAAGATCACCCTACCTTGAGACGTCTTCACCCAACTGGGCCGAAGTCCTCAACGAACCTGGGCGAAGTGGTCCTCCAGACGGTTAGAAGTTTTGATCGAATCCGGTCAGAAGAGGTCCTCCAGACGGGCAGAAGTCTTCATCCAGACGGCATCTTCTATCTTCATCGATCCGGCACGGAGCAGGTCCATCTTCAAGACATCTGACGCGGAGCATCCTCTTCATCCGACGGCTACTGGAGCAATGACGGGTCCTTTAAATGACGTCATCCAAGATGGCGTCCCTTGAATTCCGATTGGCTGATAGAATTCTATCAGCCAATCGGAATTAAAGTTGAAAAAATCCTATTGGCTGATGCAATCAGCCAATAGGATTTAGCTCTCATTCTATTGACTGTTCCAATCAGTCAATCAAATGCAAGCTAATTCCTATTGGCTGTTCCAATCAGCCAATAGGATTGAACTTCAATCCTTTTGGCTGATTGCATTAATTTAGATAATTCATTTATTTATAGTGTAGTGTTAGGTGTAATTGTAACTTAGCTAAGATTTTATTTTACAGGTAAATTTGTATTTATTTTAACTAGGAAGTTATTAAATAGTTAATAACTAATAACTATTCTAACTAGTTAAAATAAATACAAAGTTGCCTGTAAAATAAAAATAAACCCTAAGGTAGCTACAATGTAATTATTAGTTAATATTGTAGCTATATTAGGGTTTATTTTATAGGTAAGTATTTACTTTTAAATAGGAATAATTTAGTTAATTGTAGTTATTTTATTTAGATTTATTTAAATAATATTTAAGTTAGGGGGGTGTTAGGGTTAGACTTATATTTAGGGGTTAATACATTTAATATAGTGGCGGCGACGTTGGGGCGGCAAGGGTTAATTAATTTAGGTAGGTGTCGGTGATGTTAGGGACGGCAGATTAGGAGTTAATAATATTAACTAGTGTTTGCGAGGCGGGAGTGCGGCGGTTTAGGGGTTAATATATTTATTAAAGTGGCGGCGATGTCCAGTTCGGCAGATTAGGGGTTTAAATTTTTATTTAAGTGTTTGCGATGGGGGGGGGGCCTCGGTTTAGGGGTTAATAGGTAGTTTATGGGTGTTAGTGTACTTTTTAGCACTTTAGTTAAGAGTTTTATACTACGGCGTTAGCCCATAAAACTCTTAATTACTGACTTTCAAATGCGGTAGGAGTCTTGACAGGAGAGGGTGTACCACTCACTTTTAGGAAGACTCGTAATACCGGCTTTATTAAAATCCCATTGAAAAGATAGGATACACAATTGACGTAAGTGGATTTGCGGTATTTTCGAGTCGTGAAAAAAAAGTGAGCGGTACACCTTTACCTGCCAGACTCGTAATACCAGCGGGCGTTAAAAAGCAGCGTTGGGACCTCTCAACACTGCTTTTTAACCCTAACGCAAGACTCGTAATCTAGGCGAATGTTTGTGAAGCACAATCAGCATGACTGAAGTATAATGTAAAACTGCAGCTGAGCAACACAGTACATAAATCAAAAGCTCATTTCATTGGACATTCACCTTCTTTAGTCTGTCAAACAATTTATAAAAAGAGATATTATAAAAAAACACTTTACTGTGTTACCAGAAGTAAAATGAAGACTCTTGAAACTCCGCTATCAGCACTCCTCTCATACTGCTCCCTCATCCAAGCACTCCCCCTGTTTGCCTTTCAGAGGCAAACAGTCATCCCCCCTGGACTGACATACAGAGACAGTGTTACAGACTCAGAGTCATGTGAGTGCCGGTCGGACCGCTGATAGGCTCCTGAGTCCCAAGGCTGCTTAGAGAGCAAGCCTCTATTGGGAGCAGTATGTGCTGCGAAGAGCCTTAAGCGCCACTGGATGGTGTCCTCTCTTGCGGCTCATACAAATATTTACCAAGACATCCATATTGCGCAATGGAGGGGAGCTGAACTGCTCACAGCCTCTCCTTCATTGCGCAATATGGATATGGATCCATTAGTTTACTTTTTGCAAGGCAGCCTTTGCTACATCATGGATCATGGTGGCGGCGGTCGGGGGGTACGTTTGGGTACAAATTGTATTTTTTTATTTAATTTATTTTATTTAACATAATAAAAACGTTCATACCACATAGGACATAGAGCACTGCCTCACCTGCCTCCTATAATGGCACGTCACTGAAATTGACTGAGGATCATGGGAAGTGGAAGGGATTTTAAGGTATGGTGTGTTAGGGGTTCCAGTTAGTTGGAACTTGGAGTCTGTTTTTAAAAATTTTAGTGGGCTACCTAGGCTCACGATGACGCAAAATGCTACTTTCTTTCATGTAATTGGCAAGAGTCCATGAGCTAGTGACGTATGGGATATATAATCCTACCAGGAGGGGCAAAGTTTCCCAAACCTCAAAATGCCTATAAATACACCCCTCACCACACCCACAATTCAGTTTTACAAACTTTGCCTCCTATGGAGGTGGTAAAGTAAGTTTGTGCTAAGATTTCTACGTTGATATGTGCTTCTCAGCATTTTAAAGCTCAATTCCTCTCAGAGTACAGTGAATTTCAGAGGGATGTGAAGGGAGTATCACCTATTGAATGCAATGGTTTTCCTCGCGGGAGATCTATTTCATAGGTTCTCTGTTATCCGTCATAGAGATTCATCTCCTACCTCCCTTATTCAGATCGACGATATACTCTCATATTCCATTACCTCTACTGATAACTGTTTCAGTACTGGTTTGGCTATCTGCTATATGTGGATGGGTGTCTTTCGGTAAGTATGTTTTCATTACTTAAGACACTCTCAGCTATGGTTTGGCACTTTATGCATTAATATAAAGTTCTAAATTTATATATTGTACTTATATTTGCCATGAGTCAGGTTTATGCATATTTCCTTTTGCAGACTATCAGTTTCATAATTGGGAGAAAAACATATTTAGGGAAAAAAAATTCTTACCTGGGGTATAGTCTTTTTTTTTCAATTGACTGCTTTTTCATTAAATTTTGCGGGCAAAATTAGGCTTGCGAGGGCGCAAAATGGCGAAGTTTATTGCGTCATTCTTGGCGCGATAATTTTTGTTGGCGCAAAGGTACGTCCGATGACGCAAAATCGTAATTTCCGGTGTCTTAGTTGACGCCGAGTTCCTTGCACAAGGTTGTGTCTACTATGACGCGAGAGTGTCATTTCCGGATGTTAGCGACAAAAAAATTTCAGTTTGCGTTGTGCGTCATACTTGGCGCCAAATAGTTTCATTTTTTAAAACCCCATTCCTATATGCCTCTTGCTATTTTCTATATCAGAGGGCTATGCTGTTTGCATTTTTTTCCCATTCCTGGGAAAAAGGAAAAGGAAATTGATAATTTTGCTTTATATGTTGTTTTTTCTCTTACATTTGCAAGATGTCTCAATCTGATCCTGTCTCAGAAACCACTGTTGGAACCCTGCTGCATGATAACAGTTCTAGCAAAGCTAAGTGCATTTGTTGTAAATTTGTGATTATATCTCCAGCTGTGGTATGTAATAGTTGTCATGATAAGCTTTTACATGCAGAGCATGTGTCCATCAGTAATAGTACAATGCCTGTTGTTCCTTCAACATCTAATGTACATGATATACCTGTGAATATAAAAGATTTTATTGCTGATGCGATTCAGAAGGCTTTGTCTGCCATCCCGCCTTCTAATAAACGTAAAAGGTCTTTTAAAACTTCTCATAAAGTTGATGAAATTTCAAATGACTGACAACATACTGAATTATCCTCCTCTGATGAGGATCTATCTGATTCAGAAGATCCTTCCTCAGATATTGACACTGACAAATATTTATTTAAATTGGAGTATATTTGTTCCTTGTTAAAAGAGGTGTTGATTACATTGGATATTGAGGAAACTAGTCCTCTTGATATTAAAACTAGTAAACGTTTAAATTCTGTTTATAAACCTCCTGTTACTCCAAAGGTTTTTCCAGTTCCTGATGCTATTTCTGATATGTTTTCTAATGAATGGAATAGGCCTAGTACTTCTTTTATTCCTTCTTCAAGGTTTAAAAAATTGTATCCTTTGCCAGCAGTTAGATTGGAGTTTTGGGAAAAGATCCCCAAAGTTGATGGGGCTATTTCTACTCTTGCTAAACATACTACTATTCCTTTAGATAGGAAATTTGAATCCTATCTAAGGAAAGCTTATTTATATTCTGGTCATCTTCTCAGGCCTGCCATTGCTATGGCTGATGTTGCAGCTGCATCAACTTTTTGGTTGGAAAGTTTAGCGCAACAGGAAATGGATTCTGATTTGTCTAGCATTGTTCACTTGCTTCAACATTCTAATCATTTTATCTGTGATGCCATTTTTGATATCATCAAAATTGATGTTAAATCTATGTCTTTAGCTATTTTAGCTAGAAGAGCTTTGTTGCTCAAATATTGGAATGCTGACATGGTATCTGAGTCTAGATTGCTATCTCTTTCTTTCCAAGGTAATAAGTTATTTGATTCTCAGTTGAATTTGATTATTTCAACTGTCACTGGGGGGAAGTGAGTTTTTTTGCTTCAGGATAAAAGACCTAAGGGCAAATCTAAAGCTTCTAACAGTTTTCATTCCTTTCGACAAAGTAAGGAACAGAAGCCTAATCCTTCCCACAAAGAATCTGTTTCCAATTGGAAACCTTTGTTAAGTTGGAGTAAATCCAAGCCGTTTAAGAAACCAAAGCCAGTCCCCAAGTCTGCATGAAGGTGTGGCCCTCATTCCAGCTCAGGTGGTAGGGGCAGATTAAGATTCTTCCAAAACATTTGGGCAGATTCTGTCCAAAATCAATGCATTCAGAGTATTGTCTCTCAAGGGTATCAAATAGGTTTCAGAGTAAGACCTCCTGTGTGGAGATTTTTTCTCTCACGCATCCCAGAAAATCCTGTAAAGGCTCAGGCTTTTCTGAAGTGTGTTTTAGACCTGGAGCTTTCAGGGGTAATCATACCAGTTCCGTTTTAGGAACAGGGTCTGGGGTTTTATTCAAATCTATTCATTGTCCCAAAGAAAGAAAATTAATTCAGGACAGTTATGTAAGAGTGCCAACTTTCTAAATACTGACTATACAAACTATTCTGCCTTTTGTTCACCAAAGGCATTATATGTCCACAATAGACTTACAGGATGCATATCTTCATATTCCGATTCATCCAGACCACTTTCAGTTTCTGAGATTCTCTTTTCTAGACAAGCATTACCAATTTGTCGCTCTTCCATTTGGCCTACCTACAGCTCCAAGAATCTTTTCAAAGGTTCTCGGTGCCCTACTCTCTGTAATCAGAGAATGGGTATTGCGGTGTTTCCTTATTTGGACGATATCTTGGTACTAGCTCTGCAGAATCTCACACAAATCAGCTAGTGTTGTTTCTTCAAAGACATGGTTGAAGGATAAATTTACCAAAAAGTTATTTGATTCCTCAGACAAGGGTCACCTTTTTAGGTTTCCAGATAGATTCAGTGTCCATGACTCTGTCTCTAACAGACAAGAGACGATTAAAATTGGTTTTAGCTTGTCTAAACCTTCCGTCTCTATCGTTTCCTTCAGTGGCTATGTGCATGGAAGTTTTAGGTCTCATGACTGCAGCATCGGACGCGATCCCCTTTGCTCGTTTTCATATGAGACCTCTCCAGCTTTTTATGCTGAACCAATGGTGCAGGGATTATACAAGGATATCACAATTAATATCCTTAAATCCCAATTTTCGACTCTCTCTGACTTGGTGGTTAGATCCCCATTGCATAGTTCAAGGGGCTTCTTTTGTTCGTCCAACCTGGACTGTGATCACAACAGATACAAGTCTTTCAGGTTGGGGAGTTGTCTGGGGATCTCTGACAGCACAAGGGGTTTTGAAATCTCAAGAGGCGAGGTTACCAATCAATATTTTAGAACTCCGTGCTATTTTCAGGGCTCTTCAGGTTTGGCCTCTGTTGAAGAGAGAACCGTTCATTTGTTTTCAGATAGACAATATCACAACTGTGGCATATGTCAATCATCAGCGTGGGACTCACAGTCCCCAAGCTATGAAAGAAGTATCTCGGATACTCCTGTCTAATTTCGGCGGTACATATCCCAGGTATAGACAATTGGGAAGCGGATTATCTCAGCCGTCAGACTTTACATGTGGGGGAGTGGTCGCTCCATCCAGATGTGTTTTCTCAGATTGTTCATATGTGGGGTCTTCCAGAAATAGATCTGATGGCTTCCCATCTAAACAAGAAACTACCCAGGTACCTGTCCAGGGATCCTCAGGCGGAAGCAGTGGATGCATTAGCAGTTCCTTGGTGTTACCAACCTGCTTATATCTTCCCGCCTCTGGTTCTTCTTCCAAGAGTGATTTCCAATATCATCATGGAACAATTGTTTGTGTTCCTGGTAGCTCCAGCATGGCCTCACAGGTTTTGGTATGCAGATCTTGTTCTGATGTCCAGTTGCCAACCTTGGCCACTTCCATTAAGTCCAGACCTTCTGCCTTAAGGTCTGTTTTTCCATCAGGATCTCAAATCATTAAATTTGAAGGTATGGAAATTGAACGCCTAGTACTTAGTCATAGAGGTTTCTCTGACTCAGTGATTAATACTATGTTACAGGCTTGTAAATCTGTTTCTAGAAAGATTTATTATCAAGTTTGGAAGACTTATATTTTATGGTGTTCTTCTCATAAATTCTCCTGGCATTGTTTTAGAATTCCTAGAATTTTACAGTTTCTTCAGGATGGTTTGGATAAGCATTTGTCTGCAAGTTCCTTGAAGGGGCAAATATCTGCTCTTTCTGTTTTATTTCACAGAAAGATTGCTAAGCTTCCTGATATTCACTGTTTCTCTTGTTAAGTGTATCCAGTCCACGGATCATCCATTACTTGTGGGATATTCTCCTTCCCAACAGGAAGTTGCAAGAGGATCACCCACAGCAGAGCTGCTATATAACTCCTCCCCCAACTGTCATATCCAGTCATTCTCTTGCAAGCCTCAACCAAGATGGAGGTCGTAAGAGGAGTGTGGTGTTTTATACTTAGTTTATTCTTCAATCAAAAGTTTGTTATTTTTAAATGGTGCCGGAGTGTACTGTTTATCTCAGGCAGTATTTAGAAGAAGAATCTGCCTGCGTTTTCTATGATCTTAGCAGAAGTAACTAAGATCCATGGCTGTTCTCACATATTCTGAGGAGTGAGGTAACTTCAGAGAGGGAATGGCGTGCAGGTTTTCCTGCAATAAGGTATGTGCAGTTAATATTTTTCTAGGGATGGAATTTGCTAGAAAATGCTGCTGATACCGAACTAATGTAAGTAAAGCCTTAAATGCAGTTATAGCGACTGGTATCAGGCTTATTAATAGAGATACATACTCTTATAAAAATGTAATATAAAACGTTTGCTGGCCTGTTTAATCGTTTTTATATGTATTTGGTGATAAAACTTATTGGGGCCTAGTTTTTTTCCACATGGCTGGCTTGAATTTTGCCTAGTAACAGTTTCCTTAGGCTTTCCACTCTTGTAATATGAGTGGGAGGTGCTTTTCTGTGCAGCTAAAAATACTGACAGAGACATTCAGCTTCTTTCTGCATGATCCAAGACATCTCTGGAGGGCTCAAAAGGCTTCAAAGTCGTTTTTGAGGGAGGTAAAAAGCCACAGTAGAGCTGTGGCAGTTGTTGTGACTGTTTGAAAAAAAAAAAAAAAAAACGTTTTTGTCTTTTATTATACAGTTTTGGGTATTAAGGGGTTAATCATCCATTTGCAAGTGGGTGCAATGCTCTGCTAACTTGTTACATACACTGTAAAAATTTTGTTACTGTAACTGCCTTTTTTCACTGTTATTTCAAATTTTGACAAAATTTGTGTTTCTTAAAGGTGCAGTAACATTTTTTATATTGCTTGTAAACTTGTTTAAAGTGTTTTCCAAGCTTGCTAGTCTCATTGCTAGTCTGTTTAAACATGTCTGACACAGAGGAAACTACTTGTTCATTATGTTTGAAAGCCATGGTGGAGCCCCATAGGAGAATGTGTACTAAATGTATTGATTTCACCTTAAACAGTAAAGATCAGTCTTTAACTATAAAAGAAATATCACCAGAAGATTCTGGCGAGGGGGAAGTTATGCCGACTAACTCTTCCCACGTGTCAGACCCTTCGCCTTCCGCTCAGGGGATGCACGCTAATATGGCGCCAATTACATCAGGGACGCCCATAGCGATTACCTTGCAGGACATGGCTGCAATCATGAATAATACCCTGTCAGAGGTATTATCCAGGTTGCCTGAATTAAGAGGCAAGCGCGATTGCTCTGGGGTTAGGAGAAATACAGAGCGCGCAGATGCTGTAAGGGCCATGTCTGATACTGCGTCACAATATGCAGATCATGAGGACGGAGAGCTTCAGTCTGTGGGTGACATCTCTGATTCGGGGAAACCTGATTCAGAGATTTCTAATTTTAAATTTAAGCTTGAGAACCTCCGTGTGTTGCTTGGGGAGGTATTAGCTGCTCTGAATGACTGTAACACAGTTGCAGTACCAGAGAAATTGTGTAGGCTGGATAAATACTATGCGGTACCAGTGTGTACTGATGTTTTTCCTATACCTAAAAGGCTTACAGAAATTATTAGCAAGGAGTGGGATAGACCGGGGGTGCCTTTTTCCCCACCTCCTATATTTAGAAAAATGTTTCCAATAGACGCCACTACACGGGACTTATGGCAGACGGTCCCTAAGGTGGAGGGAGCAGTTTCTACTTTAGCAAAGCGTACTACTATCCCGGTTAAGGACAGTTGTGCTTTTTCAGATCCAATGGATAAAAAATTGGAGGGTTACCTTAAGAAAATGTTTATTCAACAAGGTTTTATTTTACAGCCCCTTGCATGCATTGCGCCTGTCACGGCCGCGGCGGCATTCTGATTTGAGGCCCTGGAAGAGGCCATCCATACAGCTCCATTGAATGAAATTATTGACAAGCTTAGAACACAGCTAACTCATTTGTTTCTGATGCCATTGTTCATTTGACTAAACTAACAGCTAAGAATTCCGGATTCGCCATCCAAGCGCGTAGGGCGCTATGGCTTAAATCCTGGTCAGCTGACGTGACTTCGAAGTCTAAATTACTCAACATTCCTTTCAAAGGGCAGACCTTATTCGGGCCTGGTTTGAAGGAAATTATTACTGACATTACTGGAGGTAAGGGTCACACCCTTCCTCAGGACAGGGCCAAAGCAAAGGCCAAACAGTCTAATTTTCGTGCCTTTCGAAATTTCAAGGCAGGTGCAGCATCAACTTCCTCCGCTTCAAAACAAGAGGGAACTTTTGCTCAATCTAAGCAGGCCTGGAAACCTAACCAGTCCTGGAACAAAGGCAAGCAGGCCAGAAAGCCTGCTGCTGCCTCTAAGACAGCATGAAGGAACGGCCCCCTATCCGGCGACGGATCTAGTAGGGGGCAGACTTTCTCTCTTCGCCCAGGCGTGGGCAAGAGATGTTCAGGATCCCTGAGCGTTGGAGATCATATCTCAGGGATATCTTCTGGACTTCAAAGCTTCCCCTCCACAAGGGAGATTTCATCTTTCAAGGCTATCTGCAAATCAGATAAAGAACGAGGCATTCCTACGCTGTGTGCAAGACCTCCTAGTTATGGGAGTGATCCATCCAGTTCCGCGGACGGAACAAGGACAGGGTTTTTATTCAAATCTGTTTGTGGTTCCCAAAAAAAGAGGGAACCTTCAGACCAATTTTGGATCTAAAGATCTTAAACAAATTCCTCAGAGTTCCATCTTTCAAAATGGAAACTATTCGGACCATCCTACCCATGATCCAAGAAGGTCAGTACATGACCACAGTGGACTTAAAGGATGCCTACCTTCACATACCGATTCACAAAGATCATCATCGGTTTCTAAGGTTTGCCTTTCTAGACAGGCATTACCAATTTGTAGCTCTTCCCTTCAGGTTGGCTACAGCCCCGAGAATCTTTACAAAGGTTCTGGGCTCACTTCTGGCGGTTCTAAGACCGCGAGGCATAGCGGTGGCTCCGTATCTAGACGACATCCTGATACAGGCGACAAGCTTTCAAGTTGCCAAGTCTCATGCAGAGATAGTTCTGGCATTTCTGAGGTCGCACGGGTGGAAAGTGAACGAGGAAAAGAGTTCTCTATCCCCACTCACAAGAGTCTCCTTCTTAGGGACTCATAGATTCTGTAGAAATGAAAATTTACCTGACGGAGTCCAGGTTATCAAAACTTCTAAATGCTTGCCGTGTTCTTCACTCCATTCCGCGCCCTTCGGTAGCTCAGTGCATGGAGGTAATCGGCTTAATGATAGCGGCAATGGACGTAGTGCCATTTGCGCGCCTTCATCTCAGACCGCTGCAATTATGCATGCTGAGTCAGTGGAATGGGGATTACACAGATTTGTCCCCTCTGCTAAATCTGGATCAAGAGACCAGAGATTCTCTTCTCTGGTGGTTGTCTCGGGTACACCTGTCCAAGGGTATGACCTTTCGCAGGCCAGATTGGACAATTGTAACAACAGATGCCAGCCTTTCGTCAGACTTTCCATCCGGGGGACTGGGAACTCCATCCGGAGGTGTTTGCTCAGTTGATTCATCGTTGGGGCAAACCAGAGTTGGATCTCATGGCGTCTCGCCAGAACGCCAAGCTTCCTTGTTACGGATCCAGGTCCAGGGACCCAGAAGCGACGCTGATAGATGCGCTAGCAGCGCCTTGGTTCTTCAACCTGGCTTATGTGTTTCCACCGTTTCCTCTGCTCCCTCGACTGATTGCCAAAATCAAACAGGAGAGAGCATCTGTGATTCTGATAGCACCTGCGTGGCCACGCAGGACTTGGTATGCAGACCTAGTGGACATGTCATCCTTTCCACCAAGGACTCTGCCTCTAAGACAGGACCTTCTGATACAAGGTCCTTTCAATCATCCAAATCTAATTTCTCTGAGACTGACTGCATGGAGATTGAACGCTTGATTCTATCAAAGCGTGGCTTCTCCGAGTCAGTCATTGATACTTTAATACAGGCACGAAAGCCTGTTACCAGGAAAATCTACCACAAGATATGGAGTAAATATCTTTATTGGTGTGAATCCAAGACTTACTCATTGAGTAAAGTTAGGATTCCTAGAATATTGTCTTTTCTCCAAGAGGGCTTGGACAAAGGATTATCAGCTAGTTCCTTAAAGGGACAGATTTCTGCTCTGTCTATTCTTTTGCACAAGCGTCTGGCAGAGGTTCCAGACGTCCAGGCATTTTGCCAGGCTTTGGTTAGATTTAAGCCTGTGTTTAAACCTGTTGCTCCCCCGTGGAGCTTAAACTTGGTTCTTAAGGTTCTTCAAGGAGTTCCGTTTGAACCCCTTCATTCCATTGATATTAAACTTTTATCTTGGAAAGTTCTGTTTTTGATGGAAATTTCCTCGGCTCGGAGAGTCTCTGAGCTATCTGCCTTACAATGTGATTCTCCCTATCTGATTTTTCATGCAGATAAGGTAGTTCTGCGTACCAAACCTGGGTTTTTTACCTAAGGTGGTTTCTAACAAGAATATCAATCAAGAGATTGTTGTTCCATCGTTGTGCCCTAATCCTTCTTCAAAGAAGGAACGTCTTTTACATAATCTGGACGTAGTCCGTGCCTTGAAGTTTTACTTACAAGCTACTAAGAATTTTCGTCAAACATCTTTCCTGTTTGTCATTTACTCTGGACAGAGGAGAGGTCAAAAAGCTTCGGCAACCTCTCTTTCCTTTTGGCTTTGGAGCGTAATAAGCCTAGCCTATGAGACTGCTGGACAGCAGCCCCCTGAAAGGATTACAGCTCATTCTACTAGAGCTGTGGCTTCCACCTGGGCCTTCAAAAATGAGGCCTCTGTTGAACAGATTTGCAAGGCTGCTGCTTGGTCTTTGCTTCACACTTTTTCAAAAGTTTTACAAATTTGATACTTTTGCTTCTTCGGAGGCTGTGTTTGGGAGAAAGGTTCTTCAGGCAGTGGTTCCTTCCGCTTAATCCTGCCTTGTCCCTCCCATCATCCGTGTACTTTAGCTTTGGTATTGGTATCCCACAAGTAATGGATGATCAGTGGACTGGATACACTTAACAAGAGAAATCATAATTTATGCTTACCTGATAAATTTATTTCTCTTGTAGTGTATCCAGTCCGCGGCCCGTCCTGTCCTTTTAAGGCAGGTCTAAATTTTAATTAAACTACAGTCACCACTGCACCCTATGGTTTCTCCTTTCTCTGTTTGTTTTCGGTCGAATGACTGGATATGACATTTGGGGGAGGAGATATATAGCAGCTCTGCTGTGGGTGATCCTCTTGCAACTTCCTGTTGGGAAGGAGAATATCCCACAAGTAATGGATGATCCGTGGACTGGATACACTACAAGAGAAATAAATTTATCAGGTAAGCATAAATTATGTTTTTGTACAGGCTTTGGTCCGTATCTAGCCTGTTATTAAATCAATCTCTCCTCCTTGGAGTCTTAATTTGGTTTTGAAGGCTTTACAGGCTCCTCCGTTTGAGCCTATGCATTATTTGGACATTAAACTACATTCTTGTAAAGTGTTGTTCCTTTTGGCCATCTCTTCTGCTAGAAGAGTTTCTGAATTATCTGCTCTTTCTTGTGAATCTCCTTTTCATCAGGATAACGCAGTTTTGGGACTTCATTTAAATTTCTATCTAAGGTTGTGAATTCTAACAACATTAATAGAGAAATTGTTGTCCCTTCTTTGTGTCTTAATCCTAAGAATTCTTTTGAGAGATCCTTACATTCTTTGGATGTGGTAAGAGCTTTGAAATATTATGTTGAAGCTACTAAAGATTTCAGGAAGACTTCTAGTCTATTTGTTATCTTTTCTGGTTCTAGGAAAGGTCAGAAGTCTTCTGCCATTTCCTTGGCATCTTGGTTAAAGCTTTTGATTCATCAGGCTTATTTGGAGTCGGGTCAGGCCCCGCCTCAGAGAATTACAGCTCATTCTACTAGATCAGTCTCCACTTTGTTGGCTTTTAAGAATGAAGCTTTAGTTGATCAGATTTGCAAAGCAGCAACTTGGTCTTCTTTGCATACATTTACTAAATTCTACCGTTTTTATGTATTTGCTTCTTCGGAAGCAGTTTTTGGTAGAAAAGTTTTTCAGGCAGCTTTTTCAGTTTGATTCCTCTGCTTATGTTTGAGTTTTTTCTTTTCATTATAAGAATAAACTTATATTTTGGCTTGTGGATTTATTTATTTTTCAGCGGAAAATGGCTGTTATTTTTTTTATCCATCCCTCTCTAGTGACTCTTCTGTGGAGTTCCACATCTTGGGTATCACTATCCCATACGTCACTAGCTCATGGACTCTTGCCAATTACATGAAAGAAAACATAATTTATGTAAGAACTTACCTGATAAATTCATTTATTTCATATTGACAAGAGTCCATGAGACCCACCCTTTTTATGGTGGTTATGATTTTTTGTATAAAGCACAATTATTTCCAAATTCCTTTGTTGATGCTTTTTACTCCTTTTCTTTATCACCCCACTACTTGGCTATTCCTTAAACTGAATTGTGGGTGTGGTGAGGGGTGTATTTATAGGCATTTTGAGGCTAGTGTTATATCCCATACATCACTAGCTCATGGACTCTTGCCAATATGAAATAAATGAATTTATCAGGTAAGTTCTTACATAAATTATGTTTTTTATTGCGTAATTGTTATCGCAAAGTTGTGTCTGTCATGAAGTGAGTCACGTCAATTCTTGCGTCTTTATTGACACAAATTTTTTGGGCGCGAAGTCGCGTCTGTTATGATGCGAGTCGCGTTATTTCATTTTTTTAGCTTTGGTGCCAAAAGATTTTTCCTCTGCATTTGCGTCATCTTTGTTTGTGTCATTCTTGGTACCAAAATGTGTTATATTAAGTATCTCCCTCTTTTGCTCACTGCCCTAATTTGTTTAGAGAGGGCTATGATGTTTGCTTTTGATTTTACTTTTGTATTAGAATTTTATCATAAGCATTTTTTCCCATTCTTGAAAATGCTATTTTGAGGAAATTGGATATTTTGTTTAAATTTTTTTTTTTTGTTACGTTTTGCAGGATGTCTCAACCTGATCCAGCCTCTGATGTTACTGTAGAAACTAAGTTTCCTGAACACAATTCTACCAAAGCTTAGTGTGTTTGTTGTAAATTAGCTGATCTTACTTCTTCAGCTAAAATATGTGGCACTTGTTATGAAAAATTATTACTTGCTGATAATGTTTCTATAAGTACAAATACATCCTCTGTTATTCCTTCACAGTCTAATGTACATGATATTCCTGCAGATATGAAAAATTATGTTGCTACAGTCATAGAAAAGGCTATGACTGCTATTCCGCCTTCAAATAAATGTAAAAATCTTTTCAAACTTCTCATAAATCTGATGAAATTTGTATTGTTTGACAGCATACTGAAGTAGCTTCTGCTGATGAGGATTTCTCTGGCTCAGAGGATCCTGCTTCAGAGACTGAAAGTGATAAATCTACTTTTATTTTTAAGATTGAATATATTCGTTCTTTATTAAAAAAAAGTACTGTTTACTTTGGGTATTGAGGAGTCTAGTCCTCTTGATAACAAAACTAGCAAACGTTTGAATTCTGTTTTTAAAACTTCTGAGGTTACTCCTGAAGTGTTTCCTATTCCAGATGCTTTCTCTAATATGATTACTAAAAATGGTCTAAGCCTGGTGCTTCTTTTAACCCTTCTTCTAGGTTTAAGAAGCTATATCCTTTACCTGTTGCTAGAGTTTTGGGAAAAAGTCCCTAATTTTGATGGGGCTATTTCCACTCTTGCCAAATGTACTACTATTACTATGGAAGATAGTACTTCCTTAAAGGATCCTTTAGATAGGAATATTGAATCCTATCTTAGAAGAGCATATTTACATACTGGCTATATTCTTAGACCTACTATTTCTTGGGCTGATGTTGCTGCTGCTGCTTCATCTTTTTGGTTGGACAGTCTAGCACAGCAATTATCAGATCCTGAATCGTCTAGCATTGTTATTTTACTTCAACATGCTAATCATTTAATTTTTGATGCTATATTTCTTGTCATTAAGATTGATATTATATATATGTTTTAAAGGGACACTGAATTCAAATTTTTTCATTCATGATTCAGATAGAGCATACAATTTTAAGCAACTTTCTAATTTACTCCTATTATCGTTTTTTCTTCGGTCTCTTGCTATCTTTATTTTAAAAGCAGGAATGTAAATCTTAGCATCCAGCCCATTTTAGGTTCAATACCATGGATAGCACTTGCTTAATTGGAGGCTTACATTTGTCCACCAATAAGCAAGCATAACCCAGGTTCTCAATAAAAAATGGGCCGGCTCCTATGAATTACCTGCTTTTTAAATAAAGATAGCAAGAGAACAAAGAAAAGTTGATAATAGGAGTAAATTAGAAAGTTGCTTAAAATTGCATATTCTATCTTAATCATGAAAGAAAAAATTTGGGTTTAGTGTCCTTTTAAGCTATTCTTACCAGAGGAGCGTTATGGCTTATATCTTGGAATGCTGACATGGTGTCTATTTCTAGATTACTATCTCTATTGTTTCAGGGTAATAATTTATTTGGTTCTCAATTTGATTATATTATCTCCACTATCACTGGGGGAATGGGAGTTTTTCTGCCCCAAGATAAGAAATCTAAGAGTAAGTTTAAAGCTCCCAATCGTTTTCGTTCCTTTCAACAGAATAGAGAACAAAAGACCTCTCCTTCCCCTAAGGCCTCTGGCTCTAATTGGAGACCATCTCTGAAGTGGAATAAATCCAAGCCTTATAAGAAACCAAACCCAGCCCCTAAGACTGTGAGAAGGTGCAACCCTCAAACTAGTTCATCTGGTGGGGGGGCAGTTTGAAATTATTTTAAAACATTTGGACGGATTCTGTTCAAAATCAGTGGATTCAGGATATTGTTTCTTTCATGTAATTGGCAAGAGTCCATGAGCTAGTGACGTATGGGATATTCAATCCTACCAGGAGGGGCAAAGTTTCCCAGACCTCAAAATGCCTATAAATACACCCCTCACCACACCCACAATTCAGTTTTATAAACTTTGCCTCCTATGGAATTGGTGAAGTAAGTTTGTGCTAGATTCTACGTTAATATGCGTTTCTTAGCATTTTGAAGCTTGATTCCTCTCAGAGTACAGTGAATGTCAGAGGGATGTGAAGGGAGTATCAGCTATTGAATTCTATGGTTTTCCTCACGTGAAATCTTTTTCATAGGTTCTCTGTTATCGGTCGTAGAGATTCAGATCGACAATATACTCTTATATTCCATTACCTCTACTGATAACTGTTTCAGTACTGGTTTGGCTATCTGCTATATGTGGATGGGTGTCTTTCGGTAAGTATGTTTTCATAACTTAAGACACTCTCAGCTATGGTTTGGCACTTTATGTATTAATATAAAGTTCCAAATATATGTATTGTACTTATATTTGCCATGCGTCAGGTCTTATGTATATTTCCTTTTGCAGACTATCCGTTTCATATTTGGGAAAAAATCATAATTATGAAAATATTTTTCTTACCTGGGGTATAGTCTTTTTTCAAATTGACTGCTTTTTCATTAAATTTTCGCAGGCAAAATTGGGCAAATTCGTAATTTCCGGCGTATTAGTTGACGCCGAGTTTCCTTGCACAAGGTTTCATCTGCAATGACACAAGTGTGTAATTTCCAGATGCTATTAGCGCCCAAAATTTTTATTTTGCGTTGTGCGTCATACTTGGCGCCAAATAATTTCATTATTTAAAACCCCATTCCTATATGCCTCCTGCCTTTTTCTATGTCAGAGGGCTATGCTGTTTGCCTTTTTTCACATTCCTGAAACTGCCATATAAGGAAATTGATCATTTTGCTTTATATGTTGTTTTTTCTCTTACATTGTTGCTTAGCAACGCGTTTCTCTGCATACTCGGACAGCCTGATGAAACGGCATACTGAGCAGAGAAACGCGTTGCTGAGCAACAATTTTAATTTGTTTTAATAAAGTATTGTTATACTTTCACCTTGCTCTTTGACTTATTATATAAGTACACCTTTAGGGAAACCCACCTGGTTGGGTTACTTATATTAAGCGCCACAATCCTGTGAGCGTTACCACTAGCACCCTGATCGGAGCATTTGAACCGGAAGTGGTGAGGTCGTCAGGAGCTTTGTTCCGGTACTAGCAAGTTTGCCCTGGGGGAGTCAGCCGAACAGCTATGAAGCTTCGGCTCGCTTACTATTGCACTGGATGTGCAACATTCCTTGTGAGTACCTTTCTGACATTGATTTGTATTTCATGTTTATCTAGAACTCGCTGCACCAAGAGCGCCTCTTGTTTTTTGTCTTCTAGGACTTGTTGTCAGTAATAGTACAATGCCTGTTGTTCCTTCAACATCTAATGTGCATGATATCACTGTGAATATAAATAGATTTTATTGCTGATGCTATTCAGAAGGCTTTGTCTGCTATGCTGCCTTCTAATAAACGTAAAAGGTCTTTGAAAACTTCTCATAAAGTTGATGAAATTTCAAATGACCGACAACATGAGGATTTGTCTGATTCAGAAGATCCTACCTCAGATATTGAAACTGACAAATCTACTTATTTATTTAAAATGGAGTATATTCGTTCCTTGTTAAAAGAGGTGTTGATTACGTTGCATATTGAGGAAACTAGTCCTCTTAATACTAAAACTAGTAAACGTTTAAATTCTGTTTATAAACCTCCGGTGGTTACTCCAGAGGTTTTTTCAGTTCCTGATGCTATTTCTGATATGATTTCTAAGGAATGGAATAGGCATGGTACTTCTTTTATCCCTTCTTCAAGGTTTAAAAAATTGTATCCTTTGCCAGCAGTTAGATTACAGTTTTGGGAAAAGATTCCGAAAGTTGATGGGGCTATTTCTACTCTTGTCAAACGTACTACTATTCCTATAGAATAAAAGATAGTACTTCATTTAAGGATCCTTTAGATAGGAAACTTGAATCGTATCTAAGGAAAGCTTATTTATATTCTGGCTATCTTCTCAGGCCTGCCATTTCTATGGCTGATGTTTCAGCTGCATCAACTTTTTGGTTAGAAAGTTTAGCGCAACAAGAAATGGATCCTGATTTGTCTAGCATTGTTTGCTTGCTTCAACATGCTAATCATTTTATCTGTGATGCCATTTTTGATATCATCAAAATTGATTTTAAATCTTTGTCTTTAGCTATTTTACCTTGAAGAGCTTTGCTGAAATGGTATCTAAGTCTAGATTACTATCTCTTTCCAAGGTAATAATTTATTTGGTTCTCAGTTGGATTCGATTATTTGAACTGTCACTGGGGGAAGGGAGTTTTTTGCCTCAGGATAAAAGACCTAAGGGTAAATCTAAAGTTTCTAACCGTTTTTGTTCCTTTCGACAAAATAAGGAACAGAAGCCCAATCCTTTCCCCAAAGAATCTGGTTCCAATTGGAAACCTTCTTCAAGTTGGAGTAAATCCAAGCCGTTTAAGAAACCAAATCCAGCCCCCAAGTCTGCATGAAGGTGCGGCCCTCATTCCAGCTCAGCTGGTAGGGGGCAGATTAAGATTCTTCCAAAGTATTTGGGCAGATTCTGTCCAAAATCAATGGATTCAGAGTATTGTCTCTTAAGGGTACCGAATAGGATTCAGAGTAAAACCTCCTGTGAGGAGATTTTTTCCCTCACACATCCCAGCAAATCCAGTAAAGTCTCAGGCTTTTCTGAAGTGTGTTTCAGACCTGGAGCTTTCAGGGTTAATCATACCAGTTCCATTTGAGGAACAGGGTCTGGGGTTTTATTCAAATCTATTCATTGTCCCAAAGAAAGAAAATTCATTCAGGCCGGTTCTGGATCTGAAAATTTTGAATTGTTTTGTAAGAGTGCCAACTTTCAAAATGGTGACTATACAAACTATTCTGCCTTTTGTTCAGCAAGGGCATTATATGTCCACGATAGACTTACAGGATGCATATCTTCATATTCCGATTCATCCAGACCACTTTCAGTTTCTGAGATTCTCTTTTCTAGACAAGCATTACCAATTTGTTGCTATTCCATTTGGCTTAGCAACAGCTCCAAGAATCTTTTCAAATGTTCTCGGTGCCCTACTCTCTGTAATCGGAGAACGGGGTATTGCAGTGTTTCTTTATTTGGACGATATCTTGTTACTAGCTCAGTCTTTGCATTCTGCAGAATCTCACATGAATCAATTAGTGTTGTTTCTTCAAAGACATGGTTGGAGGATCAATTTACCAAAAAGTTCCTTGATTCCTTAGACAAGGGTCCCCTTTTTAGGTTTCCAGATAGATTCAGTGTCCATGATTCTGTCCCTAACAGACAAGAGACGATTAAAATAGGTTTCAGCTTGTCGGAACTTTCAGTCTCAATCATTCCCTTCAGTAGCTATGTGCATGGAAGTTTTAGGTCTCATGACTGCAGCATCGGACGGGATCCCCTTTGCTCGTTTTCATATGAGACCTCTCCAGCTTTGTATGCTGAATCAGTAGTGCAGGGATTATACAAAGATATCACAATTAATATCCTTAAATCCCAATGTTCGACTCTCTTTGACTTGGTGGTTAGATCGCCATTGCATAGTTCAAGGGGCTTCTTTTGTTCGTCCAATTTGGACTGTGATCGCAACAGATACAAGTCTTTCAGGTTGGGGAGCTGTCTGGGGATCTCTGACAGCACAAGGGGTTTGTTCAAGAGGCGAGGTTACCAATCAATATTTTAGAACTCCGTGCTATTTTCAGGGCTCTTCAGGTTTGGCCTTTGTTGAAGAGAAAACCATTAATTTGTTATCAGACAGACAATATGACAACTGTGGCATATGTCAATCATCAGGGTGGGACTCACAGTCCCCTAGCTATGAAAGAAGTATCTCTGATACTTTTTTGGGTGGAATCCAGCTCCTGTCTAATATCTGCGGTACATATCCCAGGTGTAGACAATTGGGAAGTGGATTATCTCAGCTGTCAGACTTTACATGTGGGGCAGTGGTCTCTCCATTCAGATGTGTTTTCTCAGATTGTTCAGATGTGGGGTTTTCCAGAAATAGATCTGATGGCTTCCCATCTAAACAAGAAACTTCCCAGGTACCTGTCCAGGTCCAGGGATCCTCAGGCGGAGGCAGTGGATGCATTCCTTACCAACCTGCTTATATCTTCCCGCCTCTTGTTCTTCCAAGAGTGATTTCCAAAATTATCATGGAACAATCGTTTGTGTTTCTGGTAGCTCCAGTATGGCCTCACACGTTTTGGTATGCGGATCTTGTCCGGATGTCCAGTTGCCAACCTTGGCCACTTCCTTTAAGACCAGACCTTCTATCTCAAGGTCCGTTTTTCCATCAGGATCTCAAATCATTAAATTTGAAAGTATGGAAATTGAACGCCTAGTGCTTAGTCATAGAGGTTTCTCTTACTCAGTGATTAATACTATGTTACAGGCGTGTAAATCTGTATCTAGGAAGATTTATTATCGAGTTTGGAAGACTTATATTTCATGTGTTCTTTGCATAAATTCTCCTGGCATTCTTTTAGAATTCCTAGAATTTTACAATTTCTTCAGGATGGTTTGGATAAAGGTTTGTCTGAAAGTTCCTTGAAGGGACAAATCTCTGCTCTTTCTGTTTTATTTCGCAGAAAGATTGCTAAGCTTCCTGATATTCACTGTTTTGTTCAGGCTTTGACTCGTATCAAACCTGTTATTAAATCTATTTCTCCTCCTTGGAGTCTCAATTTGGTTTTGTAGATTTTACAGGCTTCTCCTTTTGAGCCTATGCATTCTTTGGACATTAAATTATTTGTCTGCTCTTTCTTGTGAGTCTCCTTATCTGATTTTTCATCAAGATAAAGGTGTTTGGCAGGCTTTGTTTACATTTTTGCCTAAGGTTGTGAATTCTAACAACATTAATAGGGAAATTGTTGTTCCTTCCTTGTGTCCTAATCCTAAGAATACTCTTTAAAGGTCTTTACATTCTTTGGATGTGGTAAGAGCTTTTAAATATTATGTTGAGGCTACTAAAGATTTCAGGAAGACTTCTAGTCTATTTGATATTTTTTTCTGGTTCCAGGAAAGGTCAGAAAGCCTCTGCCATTTCTCTGGCATCTTGGTTGAAACTTTTCATTCACAAAGCTTATTTGGAGGCGGGCAGTTGATCAAATTTGCAAAGCACCATCTTGGTCTTCTTTGCATACATTTACAAAATTTTACCATTTTGATGTGTTTGCTTCTTTGGAAGCAGCCTTTGGTAGAAAGGTTCTTCAGGCAGCTATCTCAGTTTGATTCTAGAGCCTTTGATTTGAGTTTTTTAAATTTTTATGAAAACATAATTATTTCTGAGTGGATATAGCTGTTTTTATTTTTTCCCTCCCTCTCTAGTGACTTGTGGACTTCAACATCTTGGGTATTATATCCCATACGTCACTAGCTCATAGACTCTTTCCACTTACATGTAAGAAAACATAATTTATGTAAGAACTTACCTGATAAATTAATTTATTTCATAGTGGCAAGAGTCCATGAGACCCACCCTATTTGTTTGTGGTTATGATTTTTTTTGTAAAAAGCACATTATTTTTCCAGTACCTCTTTTTGTATGCTTTTTACTCCTTTTACAACTCACTACTTTGCTATATGTTAAACTGAGGTTGTGGGTGTGGTGAGGGGTGTATTTATAGGCATTTTGAGGTTTGGGAAACTTTGCCCCTCCTGGTAGGAATGTATATCCCATACGTCACTAGCTCATGGACTCTTGCTAATTACATGAAAGAAATATATATGCTGATTTTATATATATATGCTGTAGGGGTATGATGCAGTGCATTTGGATTGCCTCTAAAACAAATGACCTTCCACTAAGCTTAGTGGACGATAACTGGAGAGACAATGGCTGCAAGTGGGACTTTTCCTCCAGAGCAGGACATGTCGTCAAATTTTTACCTCATGAAAACCATCATCTGACACTACAGATCACCAGCTGCCCTCTAAACCCCCTCCCCAATCCGGTCTACCATAGGAAGATTTAGACAAGATGCAATAAAAGGTTTAAAGTACACTGCAGAACCGTCAGAAATACTGGTCTATCACTGGTAGTAAAGAACATTTACAAAATGTCTTAACTGTTTTAAAAAACATGCAAGAGCAGCTAAAACAATTTTTAATTGACCTAGCAGATTTAAGTTGCATATGAACAGTAGTTCCTTCTCTTAAGGAATTTAATGGATGTTAAGCACAATATCTTCCACACACAGCAACAAATAATTACATTAAGTTTCAGAGTTTTCTGAAATGCATTCAGTTGCAAAAACTTAAAAGGAAACAAAATTACACTTCTGTAACACGTTGTATTACATTAACTTTACAAATTAATTTTATTTCTTATAAGAATATAAAGAAACGTTCTACTCTCTTTCAACTGAAAGATTTTTTAACTCCATGGAATTTGTACCTGATTTGTATTTAAAGGGACACTGAACCCAATTTTTTTCTTTTGTGATTCAGATAGAGCATGCAATTTTAAGCAACTTTCTAATTTACTCCTATTATCAAATTTTCTTCATTCTCTTTGTATCTTTATTTGAAAAGCAAGAATGTAAGTTTAGATGCCGGGCCCATTTTTGGTGAACAACCTGGGTTGTTCTTGCTGATTGGTGGATACATTCACACACCAATAAACAAGTGCTGTTCAGCGTTCTGTACCAAAAATTGTCTGGCTCCTTAGCTTAGATGCCTTCTTTTTCAAACAACGATAGCAAGAGAACGAAGAAAAATTGATAATAGGAGTAAATTAGAAAGTTGCTTAAAATTGCATGCTCTATCTGAATCATGAAAGAAAAAATTTGGGTTCAGTGTCCTTAAACACAAAATTATGATAGATATTTCCAACACAGCACAATTTCTACACAAACAAATCTGCTGCTCAACCGAATATTGATATATTGAAATGCTCCTGTATAAGATATATTTGGACCTCTTAGGTGGCATCACTGCTTTGGATTATATCAACAAATATTTGAAAAGTTTATGTACTAAACCCTTGCACAATGGTCTAAACAACTTAGCAAACATTTAGTTGTCTGAATGTGAACTCAAGGACATTTCTTCCATTCCTATGTGCTTTACTCTCTGTGTTTATTTATTATTGGATTACTGGTTTAATATTTAGTATAATTTGACAGAAAAGTGTAAAAAACATAATTAATGTAAGAACTTACCTAATAAATTAATTTATTTCATAGTGGCAAGAGTCCATGAGCTAGTGACGTATGGGATATACATTCCTACCAGGAGGGGGCAAAGTTTCCCAAATCTCAAAATGCCTAAAAATACACCTCCCACCTCACTCATACCTCAGTTTAACATATAGCAAAGTAGTGAGTTGTAAAAGGAGTAAAAAGCATACAAAAAGAGGTACTGGAAAAATAATGTGCTTTTTACAAAAAAAATCATAACCACAAACAAATAGGGTGGGTCTCATGGACTCTTGCCACTATGAAATAAATTAATTTATCAGGTAAGTTCTTACATAAATTATGTTTTCTTACATGTAAGTGGAAAGAGTCTATGAGCTAGTGACGTATGGGATATAATACCCAAGATGTTGAAGTCCACAAGTCACTAGAGAGGGAGGGAAAAAATAAAAACAGCTATATCCACTCAGAAATAATTATGTTTTCATAAAAATTTAAAAAACTCAAATCAAAGGCTCTAGAATCAAACTGAGATAGCTGCCTGAAGAACCTTTCTACCAAAGGCTGCTTCCAAAGAAGCAAACACATCAAAATGGTAAAATTTTGTAAATGTATGCAAAGAAGACCAAGATGGTGCTTTGCAAATTTGATCAACTGCCCGCCTCCAAATAAGCTTTGTGAATGAAAAGTTTCAACCAAGATGCCAGAGAAATGGCAGAGGCTTTCTGACCTTTCCTGGAACCAGAAAAAAATATCAAATAGACTAGAAGTCTTCCTGAAATCTTTAGTAGCCTCAACATAATATTTAAAAGCTCTTACCACATCCAAAGAATGTAAAGACCTTTAAAGAGTATTCTTAGGATTAGGACACAAGGAAGGAACAACAATTTCCCTATTAATGTTGTTAGAATTCACAACCTTAGGCAAAAATGTAAACAAAGCCTGCCAAACACCTTTATCTTGATGAAAAATCAGATAAGGAGACTCACAAGAAAGAGCAGACAAATAATTTAATGTCCAAAGAATGCATAGGCTCAAAAGGAGAAGCCTGTAAAATCTACAAAACCAAATTGAG